>NC_092755.1:102582908-102882908 GCF_047496795.1 Chiloscyllium punctatum
GCCATCCTTGAAGCCACTGTCAATCATTCCATTCTTCTGCCCTTCAATTCCTGCCCCAAGCTTGGAACTGGCCAGGATGGTGGCCCCTAATATTGCTTAGCTCAGCAGTTGTTGCCATGGTAGCAAGACCCTGGCCTTCCCTTGGCACCATCTGTTCAGGCACATAAATGGTTAAAATAGAGTCCCTCAAATTGCCAGTTCTCTTCACAGATACAGATAATTAAGGTCTTTTACCTTCCTTTCTCTCGTTTTGGATTTTTAGCATCTATCATCATATTTGCTTCCTATTTTTACTCTGTACGTTAAAAATTGATATTTCATCCATATACAATATAAGTGGTGATATGCATATCAAATTCTGTGAGAAGGTCAGGGGAAGCCTACACTTAAAATCAAAATATTAAGCAACTATTCAGCATTCAAAGATATATTTCAAATCCAAACAATCAAATTGGAATGTTGCAGGTATTTAAACTGCATCACTGTGGAAAAGAGAAACTTGAATTTACGTCAAATTCAATATTAGCATGTAACTTAGCAACTGCAAAGAGTTAGTTGTACATAGTTAAATGATTACCTACTGAACAGTTTTGTTAGCTGCACCCAAAAAATTCTATTCTTAGAGTAATTAACTCGTAACATGTTATGTCTTCTAAGGAAGACCTTTGTTTGAATAAAATGCACTTTTTAAAAATGTATCCTTAAGTCAGACATGGAGACCACTGCAATTCGTAACTCGACAAAACATTGGTAAAATTGTGCGTCATGAGTTATTTATGTTGATTATTAAGTTCATGTGGAAGTAATAGGCTTAACTACAGGATATTTGTGAAGCTGCACAGTTAAATGTCATTTACCCAGCTTCACAAGACAAATACATTTTGTGGCAACAGGAGTTTACAAAGATTTCTGTCACTAAAGTGCTCACCATTTAACATCAGTAACCTAGAAACTATTTTATTTTATCTCTGAATGACTTTGTGCATTTATATGTCATTTCAAATGTTTCAAAACATACTCAACAATGATTAATTTAATAGTGGAACAACCTAGATCCAACATGTATGTTTGTTGGGACATTGCTAAATTGGTCATTCCCACTTTCAAAATAGGCATTAGACAGCTTATAAATGTAAATGAGAAATCAAACACTTGTTTCAATTCCTCATCAAATATGATTGAGCAAAGTTTGGTCACTGGCAGGACTGGAGTGGATATTGGGATTTTATATAGAAATATTGACTGACTAACAGATATCCCAATCTCGATCGGACACAATAACCAACATCTTCAAGAGAGGACGGGAAGGAGAGAATAGATTAAAGAAGTGAGTAAGGGACTGAGACTCATTATGGTGATCATACTATGAAACTCAGGAGTGATAGGTAATAGGCAAACAATTTTATTTTATCCACTTAATATTAACATTTAACTCAAAATTATTCTAGTGTGTTCTGAAGATGATTAGGGGGTTAGATAGGGTTGACAGTGAGAACCTTTTTCCACGTATGGAGTCAGCGATTACAAGGGGGCATAGCTTTAAATTAAGGGGGGGTAGATATAGGACTGATGTTAGGGGTAGGTTCTTCACTCAGCGAGTCATAAGTTCATGGAATGCCCTGCCAGTAGTAGTAGTGGACTCTCCCTCTTTATGGGTATTTAAGCGGGCATTGGATAGGTATATGGAGGATAGTGGGTTAGTGTAGGTTAGGTGGGCTTTGATCGGCGCAACATCGAGGGCCGAAGGGCCTGTACTGCGCTGTATTCTTCTATGTTCTATGTTCTATGAAATGAATGATTAATGGCTAAATACAGGTGATATTGAAAGATTAACAATGGATATGGGAATTGTTCTCTAAGGGTGTAAATGCCTGAAGGGGTTAATGCTGAGGTGTGCCTTAAGCACCTCCTACTATGATAATATTATATCAGCAGAGTGAGGGAACAGTTGAGATGCTGAAACAGTAAGACCTACCATCCAGCAAGCCACATCTTGTTCAAGACAAACAACTTGTTTGATTCCCAAGTTTTTATCTCTCACATTATACCTAACAGGCCCTATGGATCCCTAATACGAAAAAGAACAGTGACAGCAAATCCACCTCGTGAGCAATGGTACAGAAACCTCATGTAACATGATGAGCAGCAATGAGGATTATTCTTACAGGAACTTGCTGCACCCTCCTAACATTACCAAGCTGATGCTGCAGCATTGTTTTGCTGCCACGCTGCATTTATTTTTCACAAAGCTCATTCCAACCAGTGCCAATTGATAATGTATTTCTAACTGGAAAATCTTCAACAATGCACATTCATTTTTCATGTCCACACAGCATTACATCTGTAGCTCACTTTGCGATGCAGAATAATGCCAACTGTGTGAGTTCAATTCCTGCATTCACTGAGGTTACAATGAAACACTTCCCTTCTCAACCTCTCCCCTCACCTGAGGCATAGTGACTCTCAGTCAAACCACCACCAGTTGTTTCTCTCTCTCATGAGCAAACAGCCCTATGGTCTGGTAGAACTATGGCGACTTTACATTTATCTTCAATCTTGTATTCTTCGCTCTGTTCTATTACCCTCTGCACTTTGTATGGAATGATCTGTACTGCATGCAAAACTGCTGCTGCCAAGATGCAAACCGAGGAAATATTACTGAGGAATTTCTCTGGCTATGGCATTTATGCAGGCTGCAGTGCAATCTAACCCAGTAAAAGATATATGTATCACTTCACCCCACCCTATTCTCTTTGGCCTTTATGTCCACCTATGATCTGCCTGTGCTCATTGCTGCACTGGAGCTGCACACTACCTTTCTTTACCTGTTTTCATCTGGACTTGGGAGCATAAAACAGAGCAATTACGTAGATTTGGCAACCTATGTCTTATATATATGACTTCTATTTCTTTAATGCATCTCGCTGTACCTCCCATTTCTTACACTGATATTCTTCTTGCCATTTGACCTTTTCCCTTCTCATTTTAATGTTTTGGTATGTGGAGATATGTGCCAAGATCTGATTGAATAGCAGAACAGAGATGGGTGTGTGTGTGCTCATTCTTGTGTAGAAAAAACAAACCATACCAAAACTATTCTTTATTGATATCTTTCTTGTTAAGCAGCTTGGATGTTTTGCTATATGAAATCTACAATACAAAGATATGTTCTGTTGTTGTGTTTGCATGCATATGCCTGCTGCCTTTAATATTGTTCTGTTCCTTTCTCATCATCTGATAATCTTCCAGATTTAACAAGAAACGTCAGCCCCTAAAATAATATTACTTGATGCAAATTTGCTCGCTGGGCTGGAAGATTCATTTTCAGACATGTTAGGACAAGCCAAACAAAGACACACATGAGAATTCCGAGAAGCATGATATTCTAACCAGAACTCTATCAACAAACACATTGACTTAGACCCTACTTACCACCCTCTGAGAGAAAGAACAGGAAATGACATCACAATAGGAAATTACATCACCAACCCAAGGGAACCCAAACACATAAATATAAGGCGGGTCACAAACACAAATGCTTCATTAGCGGCTCATTGAGGATGTTACCTAACATGGTGATGGAACATCTGAAAACGAACCTTCCAGAACTTCAACTTGAGTTACAAATCTTCTCAAAATTCACTAATATTACTTGATTTTCTGAGTATTTCCATTGTTTCTGTTTGAGTCCTAAAATTTGTAGTTTCTTTTAGGGCAAACTAGTGTCTTCAAGTACTTTAAAAAAGTTAATGGCTTTGGAGATCAAATGCAGGAGTCAGGAGAAAGATAAGCAGGTAGGTCGCAAGATCACAGCTATATAATATTCATACCTTGTTTTGTTAAGGTCAATTTTACAAGGGTCCAGTTCAATGTATTTCTTTTCATCAAAAATGCGGTTAATGACTTGCCTCAGCACCTCATGTAAATATGGCATCCCAACCAGCTGTAAGAAATGAGAACCATCATCCAAATCAGGCATGGCACGAAGGTGTTGTAACATGTAGAAGAGAAATCTACAGAAGGACCTCTCCCCATTATAGAAGAAGCAAACGTAACATTATCTTTTTTGACTTCCTGTTATAAAAGATGTTGTTTTTACTGTTTTCTTTCCCAATAGTTGCACGGTGATTCCAGTCAGTTTGTCCTATCACTTAAAAACAGAAGCTACAGTTTTTGTTGTGATTTTCCCTTGCAAGATGGAGTGACCCAAGAATTATCTATAATCTTCACCATATACAGGAATGCACCAACATACTCACTTCATCTTACCGGCTATAAATCTCAGATTATTCTTTAGTTTTTCATGAGATACTTGCTTTACTAAGAAAGCCATCATTTATTGCCGGTAAACTGACTAGTTTGCTGGGCCATTTCAGTGGGCAGTTGAGTCAACCACATTGCTCTGTGTTTGGAGTCACACCTATAAATAACATTAATCGATGAGATTTTAACAACAATTGATTTGTTTCATGGCCACCGTAACTGAGCATTATAATTCCAGGCTTACTATTGGAAGTTACATTCCACCAGCTGCTATTGTAAAATTTGAACTCATGGCCATACAGCATTAGTTTGCTCCTTTGGATTATCAGGCAGCTGAGATCACAGTGCCATCATCTCCTTGGTAACTATAAATGACTAAAATATTTAATTAAAATTAGGGTCAAGATGTGAAATATAATCCTTTTAGCCATATACTAGAATAAGAATATAAATAAATGTAATTAAAAATTGTGTGCTGATGACTCTTCATAAGGAATGTCTTAAATGTTGAAACAGAAAACTTCCTGCATCCAAATTTCAGTTTCCACACTCAGTATTAATATCTTTTTGTGCTTTAATCCACAAATCAGGGGATCAAATGTAAGTTTCCAGACAGGAACTTTAGTAATACGTTACACTGTTCTACTTTTAGCTGTTTTGAACTAACATTTCAGAAATTATTGTTTCTCTCTTTTTTTAACCAGAACAGACAGCAATGACTCATGCTTTTAATTAAGTTTTACTGTGGGGGGGCTTTGAAGGCATCTTCTAAACCGATGAACAATTGACTTGCCAGAATTAATTTAAACGTATTAGGCAACATCTATATATACACCACTGTAAAAATGCAAATCATTTCTCTCTCTCCCTCTATAGTAAATAGTCAGGAGAATTCATGGTCTGTTTCTCATCTATTTCCATTGTCACGCTTTCTTTCGCCACATGTCCTAGGGTGAGGCATGAACCTAAGTCTCTTAGATAAGAGGTAGGGGCGCTATTTAGCAAACCACAAGACCTCTTGTTATTGTGATTATTATTATCATCTAACACTTTTCCCAAGAAGAAAACATCCTAATGCTATTCTCAGAGGCACAAGTAAAGTCATTAATTGACATGAAACTGTTAAGATATATTTAGATCTGTATAGTTCCGCTCCATTTAAATATTGTTATGCATATTGATGAATATATAATAATATGACTATAATCTAATGCTGCCATTAAAAATGTAAATCCCAAGTGGGCCAGTAACTTGGTTTCCTCACATGAAAGTGACAAAAAAGGATAAACATTAGAGATGGTATTATGCCAGGGAGACCTAATATTACTGAGTATTCCTTTACCATGCAATTAGTCATTCCAAGGCCAAAACGTAGAGTTGTCTATACTGTTTGCATTTAGCATATTGTCACTATGTCCTGATCCAGTGTGTAATTGGGGAACTCTACGGATTTGCTCAAGACAGATGGAGTTTAATTTGGATAAATGCAAGGTATTGCATGTTGGTAATACAAACAAAGTAAGGACTTACAAAGTTAATGGCAGGGTCCTGCGGAGAGTTGTCTAACAGAAAAGACCCAGGACTTTAGAACATAGAACATAGAACAGTACAGCCCTTCAGCCCACTATGTTGTGCCGACCACTGATCCTCATGTATGCACCCTCAAATTTCTGTGACCACATGCATGTCCAGTAGACTCTTAAATGTCCCCAATGACCTTGCTTCCACAACTGCTGCTGGCAACGCATTCCATGCTCTCACAACACTCTGTGTAAAGAACCCGCCTCTGACATCCCCTCCACACTTTCCTCCAACCAGCTTAAAACTATGACCCCTCGTGTTAGTCATTTCTGCCCTGGGAAATAGTCTCTGGCTATCGACTCTATCTGTGCCTCTCATTGTCTTGTATACCTCAATTAAGTCCCCCTCCTCCTTTTCTTCATGAAAAAGTCCGAGCTCAGTCAACCTCTCTTCATAAGATAAGCCCTCCAGTCCAGGCAGCATCCTGGTAAACCTCCTCTGAACCCTCTCCAAAGCATCCACATCTTTCCTATAATAGGGCGACCAGAACTGGATGCAGTATTCCAAGTGCGGTCTAACCAAAGTTTTATAGAGCTGCAACAAGATCTCACTACTCTTAAACTCAATCCCTCTGCTAATGAAAGCCAAAACACCATATGCTTTCTTAACAACCCTGTCCACTTGAGTAGCCATTTTAAGGGATCTATGTACCTGCACACCAAGATCCCTCTGTTCCTCCACACTGCCAAGAATCCTATCCTTAATCCTGTCCTCAGCTTTCAAATTAGACCTTCCAAAATGCATCACCTTGCATTTATCCAGGTTGAACTCCATCTGCCACCTCTCAGCCCATCTCTGCATCCTGTCAATGTCCCACTGCAGCCTACAACAGCCCTCTATACTGTCAACGACACCTCCAACCTTTGTCATCTGCAAACTTGCTGACCCATCCTTCAATCCCCTCATCCAAGTCATTAATAAAAATTACAAACAGTAGAGGCCCAAGGACAGAGCCCTGTGGAACACCACTCACCACAGATTTCCAGGCAGAATATTTTCCTTTTACTACCATTCGCTGTCTTCTGTTGGCCAGCCAATTCTGTATCCAGACAGCTAAGTTCCCCTGTATCCCATTCCTCCTGACCTTCTGAATGAGCCGACCATGGGGAACCTTATCAAATGGTTCATAGTTCTTTGAAAATGGAGGGTCAAGTAGATAGGGTGGTGGAGAAGGCATTTGGTGTGCTTGCCTTCATTGGAGAGCACATTGAGTATAGGAGTTGAGACATCATGTTGCGGCTATACAGGACATTAGTGAGGCCACCTTTGGTGTACAGGACATTAGTGAGGCCACTACTGTGTGCAGTTCTGGCCTCCCTGTTATAGGAAGGATATTATTAAATTGGAAAGGGTGCAGAAAAAATTTGTAAGGATGTTACTGGGACTGGAAGATTTGGATAGCCTGGGACTTGTTACCCTGGAGCATAGGAAGTTAAAGGAAGATATTCTAGAGGTTTATAAAATCATGAGGGGCATCGATAAAGGGAATAGCAAAGGTCTTTTCCTAGGCTAGGGGTGTTCAAAACTAAAGGGCTTAATTTAAAAGTGAGAGGGAAAAGATTTAAAAGGGACTTGAAGGACAACTTTTTCACACAGAGTATAAGTGTGTAAATGGAATGAATTGCCAGAGGAAGTGGTAGATGCAGGTACAGTTACAACATTTAAAAGACATTTGGACAGGCACATGAATAGGAAATATGTAGAGGACTATGGGCCAAACGCAGGCAAATAAGATTAGTTTAGTTTGGGAAACCAGGTCGGCATGAACGAGTTGGACCCGAAGGGTCTGTTTCCATGCTGTATGGCTGAATGACTATAATAACAACCCTGAAATCTGTTCTTACGGTAAATACATAATGTTTCTCTTTCAGGATTAGTGGTGCTGGAAGAGCACAGCAGTTCAGGCAGCATCCAAGGAGCTTCGAAATCGACGTTTCGGGCAAAAGCCCTTCATCAGGAATAAAGGCAGTGAGCTGAAGCATGGAGAGATAAGCTAGAGGAGGGTGGGGGTGGGGAGAGAGTAGCATAGAGTACAATGGGTGAGTGGGGGAGGGGATGAAGGTGATAGGTCAAGGAGGAGAGGGTGGAGTTGATAGGTGGAAAAGAAGATAGGCAGGTAGGACAAGTCCAGACAAGTTATGGGGACAGTTACTGAGCTGGAAGTTTAGAACTAGGGTGAGGTGGGGGAAGGGGAAATGAGGAAACTGTTGAAGTCCACATTGATGCCCTGGGGTTGAAGTGTTCCGAGGCGGAAGATGAGGCGATCTTCCTCCAGGCGTCTGGTGGTGAGGGAGCGGCGGTGAAGGAGGCCCAGGACCTCCATGTCCTCGGCAGAGTGGGAGGGGGAGTTGAAATGTTGGGCCACGGGCGGTGTGGTTGATTGGTGCGGGTGTCTCGGAGATGTTCCCTAAAGCGCTCTGCTAGGAGGCGTCCAGTCTCCCCAATGTAGAGGAGACCGCATCGGGAGCAACGGATACAATAAATGATATTAGTGGATGTGCAAGTAAAACTTTGGATGTGGAAGGCTCCTTTAGGGCCTTGGATAGAGGTGAGGGAGGAGGTGTGGGTGCAGGTTTTACAGTTCCTGCAGTGGCTGGGGAAAGTGCAAGGATGGGAGGGTGGGTTGTTTGGGGGCGTGGACCTGACCAGATAGTCGCGGAGGGAACGGTCTTTGCGGAAGGCGGAAAGGGGTGGGGAGGGAAATATATTCCTGGTAGTGGGGTCTGTTTGGAGGTGGCGGAAATGTCAGCGGATGATTTGGTTTATGCGAAGGTTGGTAGGGTGGAAGGTGAGCACCAGGGGCGTTCTGTCCTTGTTACGGTTGGAGGGGTGGGGTCTGAGGGCGGAGGTGCAGGATGTAGACGAGATGCATTGGAGGGCATCTTTAACCACGTGGGAAGGGAAATTGTGGTCTCTAAACAAGGAGGCCATCTGGTGTGTTCTGTGGTGGGGCAGGCACTGAGGAAGCAAATGTTTCCAGCATCTGCAGTCATTGTTTTTACCATGTTTCTCTTTCAGTCATGTTGGGAGAAAATATGGCTTGAACATGTTAAGAGATTTTGAGATCTCATTCCTCACTTACATTTTTGAGAATTCTGCAGCATTAAAAGTATGGAACATATGTTTGTTCTCCTTCTGAGATTTATGGAAAACATTTATAAAGATCATGTGAAGTTGGAGATAAAACATTGACACTAGATGACACCTCCCCCCATCCACATAGTGTATAAAAGGGCAATGACAATTTGTTATCCCCAGTTTTGGTCCGACTCCTCCAGACTAATTTCATCTTTAATGAATCCACATTAAGATGGTGTGGAGGTGCAGGTGTTGGACTGGGGTGGATACAGGTATAGCCCAACCGGTTCATCTGAAACAACAAGCTTTCGGAGCAGTGCTCCTTTCTCAGGTGAAGTCTTCACCGAATGAAGGAGCAACACTCAGAAAGCTTGTGATTTCAAATAAACCTGTTGGTCTATAACCTGGTGTTGTGTGACTTCCAATAAATTAAGATGCAAATATGGAAATATTGTTCTTTTGGTGGCAGGATATAACCTACATAATGATTTTTGCATTGCAGTTACTGTATGGATATGTGCATCAGCCATTCTAATGGCTTAAATACAATTTGAAGAAAAGTGAGGGTTACCATAACATTGCAGGAAATCTGATAGCAGCCTCAGGTGTATATACATGTGCAGTCAATTACTGAAATCCGGTAAGATACCATGCGCTTGGGGCCCTCTTGTCATGTAATAGTAGAAGGGGAGGAAGCAGGCAGTGCAGGGATCCCCCGTGGTCGTTCCCCTCAACAATAAGTATACCACTTTGGATATTGTTGGGGGAGACGGCCTAGCAGGGTTAAGCTGCAGTGACCGGGTCTCTGGCATGAGGTCTGGCTCTGAGGCCCAGAAGGGAAAGGGGGAGAGGAGGAGAGCACTAGTTATAGGAGACTCTATAGTTAGAGGGACAGACAGGCGGTTCTGTGGACTCTCAGATGATTTGTTGCCTCCCGGGTGCCAGGGTCTGAGACGTCTCGGACCGTGTCTTCAGAATCCTTAAGGGGGAGGGTGTGCAGCCAGAATCGTGGTGCACATTGGCACCAACGACATAGGTAGGAAGAGGGGTGGGGAGGTCATTCAGGAGCTCAGGGAGTTAGGCTGGAAGCTAAAAGCTAGGACGGACAGAGTCGTCCTCTCTGGGGTTGTTGCTGGTGCCATGTGACAGTGAGGCAAGGAATAGGGAGGGAGTGCAGTTGAACACGTGGCTGCAAGGATGGTGTAGGAAGGAGGGCTTCAGGTATTTGGACAATTGGGTTGCATTCTGGGGAAGGTGGGACCTGTACAAGCAGGACAGGTTGCACCTGAACCAGAAGGGCACCAATATCCTGGGAGGTAGGTTTGCTAGCACTCTTCGGGGGGTTTAAACTAATTTGGCAGGGGGATGGGATCCGGACTTGTAGTCCAGCAAGTAGGTTAGCTGTTTTTCAGGATGTCCAAGAATGTAGGGAGGCTGTGGAGAAGGTAACACTGACAGGGAATACTTGCGGACACAGAGATGGGCTCAAGTATACTTCAACGCAAGGAGAATCAGAAATAAGGTGGGTGAACTTAAGGCGTGGATCAGTACCTGGGACTACGATGTTGTGGCCATCACTGAAACGTGGAAAGAAGAGGGACAGGAATTGTTGGAGGTTTCTGGTTACAGATGTTTCAGTAAGATGAGGGAGGGTGGTAAAAAAGGAGGGGGGTGGCGTTGCTAATTAGAAATGGTATAACGGCTGCAGAAAGGCAGTTCGAGGGGGATCTGCCTTTGGAGATAGTATGGGCTGAAGTCAGAAATAGGAAAGGAGCAGTCACCTTGTTGGGTGTTTATTATAGGCCCCCCAGTAGCAGCAGAGATGTGGAGAAACAGATTGGGAAACAGATTTTGGAAAGGTGCAGAAGCCACAGGGTAGTAGTCATGGGCGATTTCAACTTCCCAAATATTGATTGGAAGCTCTTTAGATCAAGTAGATTGGATGGGACGGTGTTTGTGTAGTGTGTCCAGGAAGCTTTTCTAACTCAGTATGTAGATTGTCCGACGAGAGGGGAGGCCATATTGGATTTGGTACTTGGTAACGAATTGGGGCAAGTGATGGGCTTGTTAGTGGGTGAGCATTTTGGTGATGGTGACCACAATTCTGTGACTTTCACCTTGGTTATGGAGAGATAGGTGCGTGCAACAGGGCAGGTTTTACAATTGAGGGAAGGATAAATACGATGCTGCAAGACAGGATCTGAGGAGCATAAATTGGGGGCATAGGCTGTCAGGGAAGGGTGTCGTTGAAATGTGGAACTTTTTCAAGGAACAGATACGATGTGTCCTTGATATGTATGTACCTGTCAGGCAGGAAAGAGATGGTCGTGTGAGGGAACCTTGGTTGACGGGGGAGGTTGAATGTCTTGTAAGGAGGAAGAAGGAGGCTTACATAAGGTTGAGGAAACAAGATTCAGACAGAGTATTGGAGGGATACAGGATAGCCAGGAGGGAGCTGAAGAAAGGGATTAGGAGAGCTAAGAGAGGGCATGAAAAATCTTTGGCGGGTAGGATCAAGGATAATCCCAAGACCTTTTATGCATATGTGAGAAACCCGAGAATGACGAGAACGAGGGTAGGTCCGATCAAGGACAGTAGTGGGAGACTGTGTATTGAGTTGGAAGAGATAGGAGGGGTCTTGAATGAGTACTTTTCTTCAGTATTTACAAATGAGAGGGACCGTATTGTTGAAGAGGAGAGTATGAAACGGACTGGTAAGCTAGAGGAGATACTTGTTAGGAAGGAAGATGTGTTGGGCATTTTGAAAAACTTGAGGATAGACAAATCCCCCAGGCCTGACAGGATATATCCTAGGATTATGTGGGAAGCAAGAGAGGAAATTGCAGAACCGTTGGCAATGATCTTTTTGTCTTCACTGTCAATGGGGGTGGTACCAGGGGACCGGAGAGTGGCGAATGTTGTGCCCCTGTTCAAAAAAGGGAATAGGGATAACCCCAGGAATTACAGGCCAGTTAGCCTGCCTTCGGTGGTAGGCAAAGTAATGGAAAGGGTATTGAGGGATAGGATTTATGAGTATCTGGAAAGACACTGCTTGATTAGGGACAGCCAGCACGGATTTGTGAGGGGTAGGTCTTGCCTTACAAGTCTTATTGAATTCTTTGAGGAGGTGACCAAGCATGTGGATGAGGGTAGAGCAGTGGATGTAGTGTACATGGATTTTAGTAAGGCATTTGATAAGGTTCCCCATGGTAGGCTTATGCGGAAAGTCAGGAGGCATGGATAGTGGGAAGTTTGGCCAGTTGGATACAAAACTGGCTAACCAATCAAAGGCAGAGAGTGGTGGTAGATGGTAAATATTCAGCCTGGAGCCCAGTTACAAGTGGAGTTCCGCAGGGATCAGTTCTGGGTCCTCTGCTGTTTGTAATTTTTATTAATGACTTGGAAGAGGGAGTCGAAGGGTAGGTCAGTAAATTTGCAGATGATACAAAGATTGGTGGAGTTGTGGATAGTGAGGAGGGCTGTTGTCGGCTGCAAAGGGACTTAGATATGATGCAGAGCTGGGCTGAGGAGTGGCAGATGGAGTTCAAGTGTGAGGTTGTCCATTTTGGAAGGACAAATAAGAATGTGGAATGCCGGGTTAACGGTAGGGTTCTTAGTAAGGTGGAGGAGCAGAGGGATCTTGGGATCTATGTTCATAGCTCTTTGAAAGTTGCCACTCACGTGGATAGAGCTTGTAAGAAGGTGTATTAGCGTTCATTAGCAGAGGGATTGAATTCAAGAGTCGTGAGGTGATGTTGCAGCTGTATAGGGCCTTGGTAAGGCCACATTTGGAGTACTGTGTGCAGTTCTGGTTGCCTCACTTTAGGAAAAATGTGGAAGCTTTGGAGAGGGTGCAGAGGAGATTTACCAGGATGTTGCCTGGAATGGAGAATAGGTCGTATGAGGATAGGTTGAGAGTGCTCGGCCTTTTCTCATTGGAACGGCGAAGGATGAGGGGTGACTTGATAGAGGTTTATAAGATGATCGGGGAATAGATAGACAGTCAGAGACTTTTTCCCCAGGTACAACAGAGTGTTACAAGGGGACATAAAATTAAGGTGAAGGGTGGAAGGTATAGGGGAGATGTCAGGGGTAGGTTCTTTACCCAGAGAGTGGTGGGGGCATGGAATGCGCTGCCTGTGGGAGTGGCAGAGTCAGAATCATTGGTGACCTTTAAGCGACAATTGGATAGGCACATGGATAGGTGCTTAAGCTAGGACAAATGTTCGGCACAACATCGTGGGCCGAAGAGCCTGTTCTGTGCTGTATTGTTCTATGTTCTATGTTTCCCTACCCCTGGATGAAGAGACATGGGTTCAAGTCCCACCTGCCACAGAGGCATGTAATAACATCGCTGAGCAGGTCGATTTGAAAAATAGGTTACATTTTTAAAAAAATTATACTCTTCCACAGGCTGATAGACAAACTGCATCACATCAGAAACTGCTCCACAAGTTGGGGTTGGTGCATTCAGCTACTGTAATTGAGGATTTAAGTGCTAAATGATAATTATCATTGAACAACATCTCTTGAGCTGAAAGAATTAAATTATGACATTGTGCTTCCTCCATAGACAACAAAAAAATATACTTTTAAAATTTCTCAGACTGTCTGTCATTTCTTTCTTTCTTAGCCTACCTGAATTTCCCAATCTTTATTGTACTTCCTGTACATTACTGAAATCTAATTTATGTTTCCCCACTTATTCTTCTCAGTTTGGGCTCTGAGGAACCCTCACGGTGATGCACAATCTAATTGGTTCAAGAACCTCTCTGTTGCTTGTCCCACTTTCACAAACCACAGATCCCCTTTAGAGGCTTCACCCCACAAAATACCAAGAATAAAAGTGGATAAATCCCCAGGATCTGGTCAGGTGTACCCTAGAACTCTATGGGAAGCTCGAGAAGTGATTGCTGGACCTCTTGCTGAGATATTTGTATCATTGGTAGTCACAGCTGAGGTGCCGGAAGACTGGAGGTTGGCAAACGTGGTGACACTATTTAAGAAAGATGGTAAATAGAAGCCAAAGAACTATAGATCGGTGAGCCTGATGTCGGTGTGGGCAAGTTGTTGGAGGGATTCCTGAGGGACAGGATGTACATGTATTTGGAAGGGCAAGGACTGATTAGGGATAGTCAACATGTGTGTGGGAAATCATGTTTCACAAGTTTGATTGAGGTTTTTGAAGAAGCAACAAAGAGGACTGATGAGGGCAGAGCAGTAGACATGATCTATATGGACTTCAGTAAGGGATTCAACAAGGTTCACCATGGGGGACTGGTTAGCAAGGTTAGATCTCATGGAATACAGGGAGAACTAGCCATTTGGATACAGAACTGGCTCAAAGGTAGAAGACAGAGGGTGGTGGTGGAGAGTTGTTTTTCAGACTGGAGGCCTGTGACCAGTGAAATGCCATAAGGATCGGGGCTGGGTCCACTACTTTTCATCATTTATATAAATGATTTGGATATAAAAATCGGAGGTATAGTAGTAAGTTTGCAGATGACACCAAAATTGGAGGTGTGGTGGACAGCAAAGAAAGTTACCTTAGATTACAACGGGATCTTGATCAGATGGGTCAAAGGGCTGAGAAGTGGTAGATGGTGCTTAATTTAGATAAATGTGAGGTGCTGCATTTTGGGAAAGCCAATCTTAGTCGGACTTCTACACTTAATGGTAAAGTCCAAAGGAGTGTTGCTGAACAAAGAGACCTTGGAGTGCAGGTTTATAGCTCCTTGAAAGTAGAGTTCCAGGTACATAGGATAGTGAAGAAGGTGTTTGAGATGCTTTCTTTTATTGGTCAGAGTATTGAGTACACAAGTTGGGAGGTCATGTTGTGACTGGAAAGGACATTGGTTAGGCCACTGTTGGAATATTGCATGCAATTCTGGTCTCCTTCCTATTGGAAGGATGTTGTGAAACTTGAAAGGGTTCAGAAAAGATTTACACGGATGTTGCCAAGGTTGGAGGTTTGAGCTACAGGGAGAGGCTGAACAGGCTGGGGCTGTTTTCCCTGGAGCGTCAGAGGCTGAGGGGATGACTTTATTGAGGTTTATAAAATCATGAGGGGCATGGATAGGGTAAATAGACAAAGTCTTTTCCTGGGGTGGGGGAGTTCAGAACTAGAGGGCATAGGTTTAGTGTAAGAGGGGAAAGATATAGAAGAGACCTAAGGGGTAACTTTTTCACGCAGAGGGTGGTATGTGTATGGAATGAGCTGCCAGAGGAAGTGGTGGAGGCTGGTACAATTGCAACATTTAAAAGGCATCTGGATGGGTATAGGAATAGGTAGGGTTTGGAGGGATATGGGCTGGATGCTGGCATGTGGGACTAGATTTGGTTGGGATATCTGGTTGGCATGGACGAATTGGACCAAAGGGTCTGTTACCGTGCTGTACATCTCTGTGACTCTATGACTCTACATGTATGTATTAATACCTTGATATTGAAATAAAAAGCCTTTCAGCATTTTATCAACTTTGTCTCCTCTCAAGCACATGTAATTAATAATCACCTATGAGGGGAGGTGCTGGCCCAATGTTATCATCATTAGACAGTTAGTTCAGAGCACCAGGTCATGCTCTGAGGACCTGGGTTTGAATCTCAGCATAGCTATGGTGGTATTTGGATTCAATGAGATACTGGAATTATTAATGACCATGGAGCAATTGCCCCGGAAAGAACAATGCCTGGTTCACTAATGACCTTTTGGAAGGAAATCCTTTATCCTGGTCTAGCCTACATATGACTCCAGACCCAAAGCAATGCGGTTGGTTCTTAACTGCCCTCTGGGCAATGAACATTGGCCTTGCCAGTGATGCTCACATTCCACAAACGTGGAAACAAGAATATTAAAAAGTGATGCCAAACGCCTCCACAATCATAATTCTGATTAATTCATTACAGCTAAATACTGCCAAACATAGGAGTTATAGGATCACTGACTTATAGTTACTTTGGATAATCTATCTTCTTATTGGTTGGTAAGTCGGTGCCATGGCATCATATATTTTAAAATCGCTTCTAAACTTGATAAATAATCAGATGGTTGTGAAAGTTGGAAAAACATGTCTCGGGAAGTAGTTGATCAGAGATCATTGTATAAAAATGATAACAGGCTAAGGATAGAAGGCAAGGCAAGGAGATTGGTTTGGGTTGCTCTATCTGTGCTGAAGTATCACTTCTTTTGTTATAACTTCCATCATTCTATACATCCTCTTGTACAGAAGAGTATGGACATCTTGCTTCCAGTTAAAAACAATCTGACAGCAAAACAAGATTGAATTAAAAAGGTCATCTGCAGAGGTCAATAGCACCTCTTTGAGTTGTTGGAGACAATGCTCTTTCATTATTATATCCATAAGAAATCTGGACATTTTGACATTCATGCGAAAACCCATTGGGTTGGATTTTGCACTCAGTGGTGAAGGAAGGAGACTCACCATTCATCGACCTTTCTGCTGAAAGGATGGTGGAAGAAGTAACTGTCAAATGATGTAACAGAAACTGTCAACAAGAAATAATATATGTATATTCCTTTAATAATTAGTAAAACTAAAAAGAGGATAAGTGTGGCACTAATTGGTTCGCACTTTCAAAGAGCAGGAATTTTGGATTGAATGATCTTTTATTGTGCTGTAAAATCTTTGTAGTCCCTATATCCAAAAACTTAAATCTTTAAAATAAATGCATTGCAGTTATTACAAACTTTATTGAATGAATGAATTCTGATTGTCCTTAATTAACTCATTCATTTCTGTGTATTCACTTATTTAATCTCCAGTTATGAGTTGCCCACAATAGATTCTTAATTAAAGACTTAACTAAGTGTCTCAGTTTAATCTTTTCTCCCTTCATAAGTGAAGATGCTAGTTTGGCAAGTCTCCAATTATCCAGCAACATTTGTCGTGTCTGAGGATGAATTTCCTCTCTGTCCTCCTTCAAAAGCCTTCAGGGTGGATTACATTAGGTCCAGATGATTTATGTAGCTCAGGGTTTGCTGTTTTATTAACAGTACATCTATATTCTTTAGGCTGCTGAGAAGTGAAGACTGTAGTGCACAATATTTCATGTTTCTCCAAGACACTAGTGAACATTCTTCAATAAATCCAAGGTTACATCTCTTTCTGCAAGCTTAGGGTCTGCTTCTATTTAAGCAAGGTGTCTAGGAATTCTTAATTTTCTTTAGATGCAACATTCCAGAAAACTAGTGGAGCTTGTTCAAGTATTTATTTTACTCCATAGACAACCGAAGACCTGAGAACAATGAATTTCCCGGAGTGTTAGATTAGCTAGTAAATTCATTCTCACAGTAAGAAAATCAAGAAGGATGTTATTCCTTCTAAATGAGTGATTGAAATTGAACTAGGGACGAGAAGTTAATCTCCAGGATTTGCAGATTTCCTTCTTAAAACTCACAACTTGCAGACAATAACAACTTAAAGTAAACTTAACTTAAACTTAACTGAAAAGGCAATATCACAAGTGTCTGTGACATAATAATTTGATCACTCAATGTCACAAGTTTGCAAGATCAACATGGAGACATTAGAAGACAGTTGTTTGAGAACTTAAAACCACTTACCTTCATAAACTGTTCCATAGCCTTTGAAGCCAAAGAATTGGATCTGAAAAGAGTGTTCGGATCAGCTGTGTAAAACAGAAAAAATATTGCTTAGTAAACTAAATACCAAATCTTTCAATGTACAGCAGCCTGCCTACTTCTGAAAAGAATTTAGGACTTTTTATAAAATCTTGTACATTGACCACATTTGATACAATCGGGGGACTCTATTGAGGTCTACAAAATCATGAAGGGTATAGACAGGGTGGATAGAGATAAGCTTTTTCCCAGGTTGAGGGATTCAATAACGAGAGGTCACACATTCAAGGTGAGAGGAGAAATGTTTAAGGGGGATACACGCAGAAGGTACTTTACAGAGAGGGTGGTAGGTGCCTGGAACACGTTGCCGTAGAGACAGGCACAATAGATTCATTTAAGGTGTGTCTGGACAGATGCATGAGGAGGTGTGGAGCAGGGGGTTCCAGATCCTTAGCAATTGGGCGATAGGCTTAGACAGTGGATTTGGATCGGCACAGGCTTGCAGGCGGAAGGACCTGTTCCTGGGCTGTAAATTTTCTTTGTTCTTTGTTCTTTGGTAGGAATAGATCTAATTATCGAGCAATATAAATTGGTAGATTGATATAAAAGTGAAAATAATTTCAGCATTTTATTATCTTTGTATCCTTTTGAATACATGTAATTGATAATTGGCTGTGAATTTTCTAAACACCTCCACAATCATAATTTCATGAACTTCTGAGTCAAACATATTGTTAGCACTGCCAGTTCAATTAAATTCTTCTCTCCAGCAAAAGGAAACTTAAGATGAATTTGGTTTAGAGCCAAGAAGAGATTCAAAACTGTGTGCCTACAGCTTTGAATAACGCAGGCAAGAGACATTCCAACAGCTTCAGACTAGTTTTGAGTGATTATGAATTGACCCAAACCCATTCTTCATTCAGGTCATATCAACCTGTGACCCTTGAAATGGGCTGGTGATGAATGAGTTAAGCAATCCAGAATCAATTTCAATTCTGAACAGGGGCTGAAACAGCCTCCTGCTGGCACTCACACCTGGAACCTGGAAGACTTTGACTGTCAGGTGTCACCTGACTGCTACGAGTCAGCTGCTTGACAGTTTCTAATGGCAGGTAGTGGCTATCCATTGGGGAAAAATGAAAACGAGAAATGGGGAGGAGTTTTTGACAGGAGCCAACCTATGGATGCAGACCTTTCTTAAAGAAACCCCACTGCTTCTCAGGGACTCCAACTGGGAAAATTCCTTTAAACCACCTTCCATCGCTTTACTGACATTTTGACAGCTTTAACTGGAACAAATATGTCACCATAGGCAAGTCACCCGAGAACTGCACAAACTTCCATTTGGGTTTCATGTACAACATTTGCAGGACTTAATACTAACACCAGAATTATTGTTGTGTTACAAAGCTGGTCCTTTTCTCAAGAATATGATCTTTTCTCAGAGGGGTCGTAAAACACTCCAGGCTCTGAATCGGCTGGGTTGGAACAGAGATGAGAAAGGTATTGGGAGACCTTGTTGTTTATACGTAAATAGATGAGACTTTAGGCCACAGCTTTGATATTTTAGAAGTAATCTGTACAATGAAAGGGAAGTAGTCAGTCCTAAAAGCTGAAGTCTTGTTTGAGTCAGTTCAGCAGTGGACTGAGTGGAAACAGGTTGCTGGACTCTCTCCTTCTGCCCTCCTAACTTCGACTGGTAAGCCTCTGTTTCATTTATATTGTGTTTAAAGGGTTTTTTTATTGGAATTGTTGCACATATTTTTCAGAACAGTATACTACAGTCTAGTTTGAATAGACTGAGTTCTGTGGGTATTCTTTATTCTGTTCTTTGTGTTTCATTCCATAATTTTGTGAATAAATTTTTGTCTGTTTTAAAACCTGGTAGTCAACCTAACTAACTTACTCCAGGTAATTTTCACTGTACACTTACAGAAACAAACTGCAAAGTTATGGTTTGGGCCGCCTGCTTAAGAATGTTTTGAGTGGTCTGACCTAGTCCATAACAGGTGTTAAAAATTACAGATCATGCAGAAATGGAACAGTTACATTTTATGGACAAAATAACTGGTTATGGAGTTTAAATTGTCCCATAAATTTCCACTCTACCACAAAAGCCAATGACGGAATCATTTCCAGTTCAACAATATAACAATTCTGGGTGATCAAAGATAAAGAGCCAATGCAGTTTTACTGTAAGAGAACCTTACATGCAATTTCTCTGCTCTATCGTATAACACACATTGAGACAGAAAGTGATAAAATGAATGACTGACTTGTGTATCTGCTACTAATCTGGTTAAATGCATTAACAGTCAGAAAGAGGACATATAACTAGGTACAAAAGGAATCTGCCACCTTCTAATGGGAAAGCCTTCGCCTCTCCAAAATCCATAATCCCATGATTTTGTAATATTTCAACATTACCCCTCAATAAACATCATTTGAACAGATTATCTGGTTATTATCACATGGCTGTTTGAGAGTTTATTCTATTCAAATTGGCTACTGTATTTTCTACATTCCATCTGACAACAGTTTGACAAAACTTTAATCTGTATTATGCTTTGGGATGTACTAAGATCATGCAAGAAGCTATAAAAATGCAAGACTTGTATTTCAAAGAAGAAAATACGACTTCGTTCTCTGTTTCTTTATCTAGCCTTTTAGTGCGTTTTTGAAGAAAATCTTGCATCACTGGTGTAACTTGTGCCACACTTTATCTAGTGAAGGATACCCTTAGTTTTCTAATGTCATGTGACATAGCCAGAAAGAGGGTAGCTGTTCGTGAGCACTCACTCACTGATCAATACGTTCACAGATATGGATCAATGTTAAATTTCCACAGTGCTTAAATTAGCTTTTAATCTTTGTCCAATGCTAATGAACATTAACAGGGCTGTTCAAATTGTTTGCAGAAGTGACCCACCAGATCACAGTCAATCGCAGCACTTGTTAGTGTGTTACTTTCAAATCCTGCAGTAGTCACCAAATTATGTCATTGTCACTCACCAGATCACTATATTTAGTTACAGTCTGTTTAGGGTTCAGTAACCTTGCTTTTTACAGGAAAAGCATAACAATCCATTAACAGAATGGTTTTTGAATGAACAATACACCTCACTATACAAATTTAGTAATCCAAACTACAATATATATATACACTCAATTTATATTCTAGCATTTAATTAGAATTAACTTGAGGTAATATACAAACTATAGTGAAACACCATGCAGAGTACATGAAATAGCAAGTGTGGCCAAGACAGGTCCCACAGATTCTTCAGGAAAACTGTGTATATTTGTGACACTATGGGTCATCAAAGCACATTAAAGTTTGTAAGGGACCACTGTTTTTCACTGCTGAAGACCTTGCTTTGGAATTAAGAGGGTTCTTGTGGTACAGTAATAGTGTATCTAGCTCTGCAGCCAGAAAGCCTGGGGACAAATCCCCATCTACCCCAGAGATGTATCACAATATATAGGAATAGGTCCATTAATAATACTTACCTTTCTATGAAACAGGCTGCTCACAGTTTGGCTGTTCATTCTCCCAACTGGGACTTGATTCTGGGAATTGAATTCAAGTGTCTAGTCACAGGCAGAATTTCAACCTCGCATAAACTTCTAGTTTCACCAAGTTGGCATTGACCCTGGATTTTTTTCTGAGTTCAAAATTTGTTCAGTTGTACCCATCTATTACTGGTTTTGAGCCTTTGACTCCACTTTTTGCTGCAATGAACTATTAAAGACTCATAACTTCATCTGAACCTAGCTCCAACATTTACTAATTCCTAGAACTACTTCCTACGTCCTGCCTGTGCAGAGCTATCCAACTGTTCTTGAACTCTGCCTAAGTCGAAGAGCATCAGGATGAAGGGCTTATGCCCAAAACGTCGATTCTCCTGCTCCTCACAACACTCTTTGTGTTGTGTTTACCAGCACAACACTCTTTGACTCTGACTTCCATCATCTGCAGTCCTCACTTTCTCCTAATTCTACCTGAGTCCCAAGTACACAGAACAAGTTTATATTTGATTGCTTTTTCAGCAATCCAGCTGAACATGGAGTGAACTTCAGTTTGCGTTTTCCAAATCCAAACATCTGACCTGGGAACTGTTCTTCAATAATCCCTGAACTAGTTTGAGTGATCTACTCAAAATAGTGCAAGATGCCCTGCACCTACTGTTCGACAGAAAACAAATGGAGCGACTTTTTGAAAGTGTCGGTTTGCTGAATGTGGCAATTTCCATAGGTTGCTGTTTTACATAGTACAAAATAAATGCAAAAAAAAATATCACAACCACGATATGGTAATATTAACTTTATAACACATGAGCTAGACATTGGATTATATCTAAATCCAATTTAGTAATCCAGGTGTGATGACAAGGGTGAGATGCTGGAGTCATGGTGATGTGGTTGGACTGGAATCCAGAAGCCTAAGTTAATGCTCTGGGGACATGGTTCAAATCTGAAATGCCACCATGTTAACTGAAATAAACCTGAAGTATAAAGCTCGTCTAAGTGATAGTAACCATGGTAATTATCATAATTGCTATAAAAACCCATTTCATTCGCTACTGTTCTCAATAGGAGGAAATCCATCATCCCTGTCAGGTGTGGCTTAAATATGACTGCAGATCAATAGCAATGTGGTGAACTCATAACATCTCTCTGAAGTGGGCTGGTAAGCCATTCAGCCATAATCAAGCTTGGGCAACAAATGTTGATCTTGCCAGCGATGCCCCCTTCCCACGAAAGAATAACGAAAATCACACTGCACAACATCTAATGTGGATAACGGAGGGGGACCACAGCAAATTAGTTTTTCTGACTCATTAGGTGAGTGCCAACAATTTGTAATCTTGGCTATTGGTGCAGGTATGACAGCTGCATTATTGGCCAGCTGAGACTCCAGCCAAGGCCAGGAGAGGGAAAGATAGGTATATAATCAAGATGGTAGCCGACAACAAGCTGCAGTTGTAAGATGGAGCCACAGGAGGACTCCTGATCACCAATTAGAGAGACAAAAGATACTAAACCTGCTTGCTGAATGACAGAACCTGGTTATCCCTTTATCAACTCAGCACCTGAAAACACTGACTCCAACCATCCATGGTACATACCAGAGCCACTGCCTGATTGGCCTGCAAGTGACCAATTCCATAGACAAATCTGGGGATAACTCCAATTCAGGAACATGGCCTGGATGCTATAGAGTGACCTTATCCAATATGGTATGTGGCGCATTTCTAGCAGAGACCAGAGACAGTGTGCATGCCACCCACCATCTACCACATTTAGACAGCCACAATATACTTTTAAGATAGACAACAGGTTCAAATTTCTAGGCCACAGATTCTGTATTTGCACACATGCCATAGATAGTTAAACTGTGGTACTTGTGTTTATTGTGAATGTATTTTAATGGAGCATAACTATAAAACAAGTACTGAAATGTGAGGTGGTGTCAAGGTTAATGCAGTACAGGCACTTGTGTTCCTTTTTATTGCAGAGCTTTCGTAATGTACATTTATTTATACCATTATAATTTTTGCTGTGGTTTGCCAGACTGTTAGAAATGTGATAAGTGATGCACTTGGGATCTCCTCTATCAGGCAGTATGGATTATGCAAATTTGGTTAATTTTTAAAAGATGGAAACAGGTTATCAGGAGAAAAATCAGAAACTTGGTCAACATTTGCTTGCTGTATATACTCGAGTCATAGTCAAATTTTTTTGATTACTTTTTAAGGTTAAATTTATAGGGTCGACTCTTACATGGATACTGCATGGGACTGAAATTCACGCTTGTCAAAATTCATACCATACTATTAGCAGAAGTCCAATTGATCTCTAAATGAATAAGGGAAAGAACAATGAATTATGGTAATTCTGAAAACCCAGAGCGGAACACGACAGCCAGTAGACTGGAAGGTGGGGAGCGGAGCCGAACCGAACAACCAGCAGATTGGAAAGCTGGAGTGGGATGTGACGGCTGGCACACTGACTCATAAACATTCATCTGTTATCTGGGAAGAACTAGGGTCAACGTTTATACGAGGTAGCTGGAAAATTCCAGATTATTTAGCCAAAAATAGGGGGTTGACTTTTACATGAGGTCAACTATTACTTGAGTATATGTGGTACATGATTTACATCAGATTTAATCCAATGTTTATCACAGAAATAGAAACTAAGCCACAGTCTCAAGCCACTTCACAAGCAACAAATCAATCTCAAAATATTTGTTACATAGACACATGTGGAAGAAACACTGCTTGCAGCATTGTTACATAGAATTGTTACAGCACAGGAGAAGAATGTTCACTCCATTGTGTCCATGCTAGCTTCCTGCAAGATCAACTCAGCAAGTCCCCTCTTCCTCTCTTGTAGCGCTACAGATTATTTTTCTCTTCAGATAACCATCCAATTTTCTTCTCAAGGCCTCAATTGAATTTGCCTCCACCAGTTTGTAACAGCAAATTCCAGATCTCACAAACAAGGTTCCCCTCATATTACAGGCAGACTTCTGGATGGCTTTGTAAGAAAGGAAGCTCTGCCCATGTGAGTGAGCACCCTGGCGTCACCCTGAGCAGAGGACACACTTAATCAGACTTAGATTGGGCATTCTCATGGCACGTCCCATCTTTCTGAGCATGTGCAAGATTATGCAGACCCTTTTACAAGAGTTCACTTGAGAACTAAAGGAAATGTTTCAAACTCATTCGTTTCAAAGCCATAAATTGGCATAATGGGATACTTGCCTTCATTAGTCAAGGCTTTGAATAAAAGAGCAAAGAAGTTATGATAGAGCTATATTTAATATTGGTTGGACTACAGCTAGAGTAATATGTGCAGTTCTGGTCACCACATTATAGAAAGAATGTGATTGTACTAGAAAAAGTACAGAGGAGATTCACCAAGATGTTGCCCAGGCTGGGTTGACTCACCTATAAAAAAGCTAGACTGGAGTTGTTTTCCTTAGAGCATTAAAAGCTAAGGGTAGGTCCGATTGAAGTGTACAAAGTTAAGGAGGGCATACACAAGATAGATTTGGAGAAGTATATATTCCTTAGTGTTGGGGGGGGTGGGGTGGTGTCAATAACCAAGGGAGACAGATTTAAGGTAAGCATCAGGAGGTTTAGAGGGAGTTGACGTAAAATCTTTTCATCCAGAGGGGATTGTGAGAATCTAGAGCACACTGCCTGAAAGGGTGGTAGATCCAGAAGCCCTCAAGAACTACTTGTATTTAGATGAACACTTGAACCACTATAGCATACAATTCTACAGGCCAAGTACTGGAAGATGGAAATAGAATAGATGAATGTTTGATGATCAGCATGTACATGATGGGCCAAATGGCCTCTTACCATGCTGTGAAACCTCTGTGACTCTGTGACTATTTCAATGCCTCCATGAAAATTCAACACAAGAAATAGATGCCCAGTCATAACGAAACTGATATTCTATTATCAAGAGCAGTGTCAAGATCTTCCAATCAACAGCAATCACAGAGACACGATGGATTGTCGATGATATGCGGAGTAGGATATGGGTGGAAGGTGAGGGAGATTAGGGTAGAAAGTGATCTAAACATTGGAGATCCATAGTCTCAGGCCTTCCTTTGTGATCCATGTATGGTCATTCCAGTTAACCCATCAATGGTCGCTTGTACACATTGAAAGGTCACATTAGCACAAGCTTGAGCGATGTATAATCCCCATTCCGACAATGCCCCTGCTCCCGGACACACTTCAGGATATTAAAAAATATCAAAGAACCGTAAATGCTGGAAATCAGAAAAAAAAACAGAAATTGCCAGAAAGACTCAGCAGAATATGATCTATTGACCTAAGTATAGCAAGATGATCAGTGAAGCCTGTCTCAAAATTATTTTACCTAGTCCAGCAGCATGTTAAACTTGAACAGGAGGGCACAAGGTCTTTCTGACAACAGTTTAAATATTTGTAAGAAACATTTGGAGCTCAGGATCGATGCTATTGTGGACTCTGCTATTCCATGGGATATTTGCTCTATTTAATCTAGTTCATAAGAAATATTGCTCTTGGTTGTTTCCCAATCTTCAATTTCTTAAAGTGTTCCAAATAATGGAATTAAATTGATGACTGTTTTCAATATCACATATATATTTTATGGGACAGATTCAGTTTGGATAGAAATTATATTCTGCCCTTTTGAAATATGAACAACCCTAACAGGTTCACCTGTAGCAAGATCAGAATCAATCTCTGCTGTTTGTCAACCTTGAACTCAGCAGCAACATCATAAATTGATCACTGCCTGTAATTCCTATCAGAGGGATTTCAGTCAATAGCAGCCGATCACATTTTCCCTTATTAACACCAAGGAAAGCCCTTTCACTTCTTTAGCAGGATCTGAGTGCAAATGGTCTGTCTGTTTCCATGGTAATGGGAACTTTATCACTGCTAATTAATGAAATGCTCAGTTAGTCACTGTAGTTTTTCTTTAATGCTTTGTTTGCTGAAGCAAAGTGCAGCACATTTCTTCTCAGGCTGTCACTCAGTGTTGCTGCCCTTGCATTACAAGGCAGCAATATATTGTCCCAATAACATTGCGCAAATAACAATTCAATCTTTCAAGGGTAACTTTGTCAAAAGGACAGTATAAACTGTCACAACGAATGGTGGAAATACCAGTAATTTACCCCATCTTAAAAAGCAAAAAAAAATCACTATCATCCCGGCCTCTGTTTTAGCTGATAGATTGGAAAGAATTTTAAAATTAGTTAGCAACTTTAAGCAGTTTAAAACAGCTGCTGTAGCTAAGTGTATTTCTGTTTCAGAAGCCAAGTATAAAACACATTCCTTTGTTGTATTATTGGTTCCTTCCTGTATGTGTTATTAGACTGTTGATTGGTGGGCCAATCTCCATTACAAAGGACATGCCTCCTTGTATTAAAGCCCAAGTATCTGAGTGCTGGTTTGCAGGTATTGTTCACGAGTGAAAATTTAACCTACTCTAAAGAGTTCCTATGATAAGGTACAATTAAATTGAATGAATGTTTCATAATTGACTTTAGATTTTCCATATTTATTCACTTACACATTAAATTCCAGTTACCTAATATTCTATCCCTTTTATCTAATACATAAAATGTGCTAATTTTGCACTGGGTTGAGTCTTTTTTTATCATTTATATGCTCAGCAACTTTAACAATGGCTTGGAACTGAATATGTGCAAGACTTGCTTGGATTTATACTAGCATCCCAACATGGACAAACCACTCCAGCCCACCTAGTCTATGTCTGTTTTATTCACTCAGGGGATATTGGTATCACCTTCTGCCACATTTATTGCCTGTCCCTCTCTGCCCTTGAACTAAGTAGCTTACTATTCCACTTCAGAGGGCAGCTGAGAGTCAACCACATTGCTGTGGGTCTGGAGTCACATGTAGGCTGGACCAAGTGAGGATCACAGATTTCATTCCGTGAAGGACATTAGTAAACCAGATGGGTTTATCCTGACAATCACTGATGGTTTCACGGTTGTCAGTCGATTTATAATTCCAAATATTTTTAATAAATTCAAATTTCACCATGGTTGGGATTCAAACCTGAAACTTTAGCTGAGCTTCTGGATCAATAGTCTCGCAATAATACCACCAGGCCATCGCCCTCCCTATGTTGTGTTAATTTGTCCCATGAACAGTCGGCTAATTTCATGACCTTGTCTTGCTCTCGTGTACCTTCTCTTTCTATTTATATATTTATATCTTTCTGTTCTAGTTGATTCAATCTTTAGGAACAGTGGACTTTCTAAACATCCTGTCCTATCACATGTAGTTTATTCAAGATTTTGATTGTAGCTTTATAGAATCATGGAGCACGGAAACAGACCCTTCAGTCTTCCTCGTCCATGTCGATCAGATAGCCCAACCTAATCTAATCCCATTTGCCAGCACCCGGCCCATATCCCGCCAAACCCTTCTTATTCATATACCCATCCAGATTTTTTTTGAAATGTTGTAATTGTACCAGCCTCCACCACTTCCTCTGGCAGCTCATTCCATACACATACCACCCTCTGCGTGAAAAAGTTGCCCCTTAAGTCTCTTTTATATCTTTCCCCTCTCATCCTAAACCTATGCCCTCTAGTTCTGGACTCCCTCACCCCAGGGAAAAGACCTTGTTTATTTGTCCTATCCATGCCCCTCATGATTTTATAAACATAATTTTCATAGACCATAGAATCCCTACAGTAATAAGTCCACACTGACCCTCCAAAGAGAATCCCACCCTGATCCATTTGCCTACCCTACATTTCCACTGACTAGGGCACCTGGCCTACACATCTCTGGACACTATAGGCAATTTAGTATGGCCAATTCATCTGACCTGCACATCCTTGGACTGGGAGGGGAGAACCGGAGCACCCGAACAAAATCCATGCAGACACAGGTAGAATGTACACACTCTATACCAACAGTCACCCGAGACTGGGCTTGAACCCAGGTCCTGGGCACTGTGAGGCAGCAGTGCTAACCACTGAGCCACTGCACTGCTTTAATACATTACAAACTATGGTTATGATTTTCTCAGTCATCAAAACTCTGGAAGACATGGGTACAGACTAGCAAAGTTGAACACATAATGTATTCTGCTCACAGCGTCTGACAAGAGCTCACAAATTGCCAGACCATAAATCAACAAACTAGCCAAATATCACTCGCACCTTATTATTGCTGTTTGTCGGCCTGAAGGGTTTACCTACCCAAGCATGGATGCCAGGATCTTTAATATAGCATTACATTTACAGGCTGAATGATAACCTGCAATACAGGAGAACAGATCACTGGCCATACCTCCACTGGTACACCAGCTAACCTGTAATTTTCTCCCTGTTCATTTTAATTTCAAGCTGGTTATCAAACAAGCAGAAGACCTAGCAATTATTGTTACCTTAAACCATATAGGAAACATGCAGGTATAAACAGACTTTGATCCCAGACTTGTATAAATATTGTTCAAAGTGTGCAACTGTAACTTTTCACACGTAGCTATGTATTCCCAATAAGTGTTGAACAACTTAAATTAAGTCGTTCATCTGCCTAACATGCACAGACTAAACGCTATCCCCATTGTGACCTTAGTGGTGGAAAACACAATTGTGTGAGTGCATAAATGGAAGTTGCTGTAAACCTGGAGGTGAAATGGATAGAACTTTCAATCATTGATTTGATGCACATTTTGAATATTTATGCTGAGACTGCTGTGGAAATAAATTGTGTAAACATGTTCGAGAATTAATTAGATGTATTTCTGCCAGGAACAAAGACTCAGGGAGACCTGAGGAGGAGATTCTAAGCATAATAGTCTTTTCCTGGCACCGTTTTTTTTCAGTCAGAAATAAAGTTTGCATGCTCAACTAGAATCCAGAATTCTTTGCAGCAAAATTTTCCTATTCCCAATCTGGCGCCAAATTATTTTCCTTTTCTTCATGCCTTTATTAAACACAGCAATCTGTGAAGATGATAGGTGCTCAGCGCTGAGAATTTACCAAGTGGATCTCTTGACATGCAGCAGCGATGATGTCAGCAAGCAAATAAACAGCCAATCATATTGTAGCATCTCACAGAGCAAACCAGAATGTTTTAAATCACTGAAAATCCTTTGCTTTTAATTTCAGAAATATACATTACAATAGAAACCATATAAAGTTTAAGAAACTTTAAAAATATACTTTTAAAACTGACAAGTCGTTTTAATTCAAGAGAGTTTTGTCATTCCATTAATTTAATATGAACTTTTCAGGGACAGTGAGTTATTTTAGCACTAATTAAGAAGCTGATATGCCACTAAGATTAAGTTACATTTCTTTCAACAAGATGTAATTTTTTCTGGGTTTTTACAGAGACTAATAGCATTGAAAAGGAAGTTCTTTTCAGTTCATGATTGCAATGGAGATAGCAGCCTGTGAGGACCTCTGTAGTGAAACGTGATAGAGCAGAATTGACTCAATGACAACAACTTCTGAATTCTACCTTCTTGTCATCATGCAAATTCCCAAAGTTGCTCTCAGTTTCACTGAGTTAGTGATAATGATGAGTACTGACACATTCAATCAGGTTTATTAAACATGCCTTTCTCTTGTGCTATACCAGTTGAGTTCTCATGCCTTGGCTGCAGAGCAAAGTCTGCAAATAAATTTTCATGAATTCAGAGACTACATCCCTGAGAGATCCAGCCCTGATTAAAAGATCTGGAAAGGATTATTGATAGACTGCAGTCTGTTGTACAAGATCTATGAGCTAACAGCACCAGAACAAATCTTATGTAATATTATAACAGTTTTACCTATATCACTACTTAATTGCTTCATCGAGCTGAATAGCTCCTATTGCCATTAATGCCACTGGGATGTAATCCTTGCAAAGCCAAACATTAGCTCCTTTTTTTGGAAGAAAAGAACTAAAACTTATAGTAGGAACTGAAAATGCAAAAGCTCCCATCGGATAAATTGTTTATCGACTACTTGTTCATGCTTAGTCTGAACGCATCGGCTCATTGGACAAGTAGGACAAAAGAGACTCTGACAATCTCCCTTCACTTATACCATATTTGTAGTTGCTAAAGTGACCTCTGCCCTAAAGACATTCATTAATATTAAAAATTGACTTCTTAGGAAGAAATTTGTCAAAAGACGTCTTTCAGTGAAAATTTATCACTTCACAGATGTACCACTCTCATCTTTGGCGTCACTTCATTAAAGAAGTCAAGACAGAGTTTACCCTTCTCATTTCCCAATTTCAGAGCATTTGCAAATGAATCCCAAATCTTGCATAGTATAAATGAATATATATTGTCATGCTAAGAGTTGGGCAACATTCATAATATTACCAGTTACAAATGTAGTTGGAATTAAATAAGGGTTTGTTCGAAATGTTTACAACAGATGTAAAGCGGCACCTTAAAACTGCTATTGTAAGACACAATTTGAGCAGGTGTGAGCTTTGAACACATTCAGGGTCCAAGTCAGCAGAAGCAGCAGGAGAGGAACCTTGTACACCTTTGTGGTCTGTATCTGTTGTAGGAGCTGACTGGAGACTGCGCGCAGTCCTGTAAGTAGAATAAGAGATTGACCTGGGACCAGAAGGTTCCTGTGTATTGTACAAGACTGATGATGAGGGGATAAAAATTGATGTATATGTATTGGACTGAAGTAGGACAAAGTAGTAAAACGTGAGTACTGCAGATGCTGGAGATCAGAGTCGAGAGTGTGGTGCTGGAAAAACACAGCAGGTCAGGGAGCATCTGAGCAACAGGGGCATCAATGTTTCGGGCATAAGCCCTTCATCAGGATGTACGGCTCTTCGCCAAAACGTTGATACTCCTGCTCCTCGAATGCTGCCTGACCTGCTGTGCTTTTCCAGCACTACACTCTCGACTCTGATGTAGGACAAAGTCAGGCAGAACTGGGCAGAATATCTGACAGAGTTCTGTTTAGCCAGCCTTCTGAGGTTGTTTAAATAAATGTTGAGTTAACCTATATACCTGAGCCCTCCTGGGATCTGTAGAGGAGATTAACCATAACATCAAGACAGAGTTAGTTATTCCACTTGGTTGGCAGAATCTGATAGATGCATTCTACCGAAGATGAAAACAGAAATTTCTCTGAGACACTAATGACCAGCATTGCACAATCAAGCAGTATTCAAAATCCAATTAAATGAAAAAAATTGCACTGCACTCACTATTTCTTGAAGTGCTGTCAATACTTTGCCCTCAATCGACAACACTGAAAACATATGGCCTCTCCAGTATCACATTTCCATTTATCGAAACTTGCTGCACCTACATTGGCTGTTGTGGTTCTGACAATATACCATCTACACTTCCAAAGTACTTCATCTGCTGTAAAATGCTTTAGGATTCCCAAGGTTGTTTGAGGTGCTGAATGAAGGCCTAAGTGTTCTTTTATCCTTTGTTAAGGATATTCCATGAGACATAAAGATAAACACAACGAACATGAGTAATATACTTCACGGTCTTCAAGATTATTAATATTAACACTTAGCAATTGTATTAAGCCAAAGATAAGATTCCTTTTTTAATATTTATTGATGGAACATGGCATCACCAGACATGCAAGCATTTATTGCCCATCCCTAATTACATAATGGGCAGTTAAAAACCAACCACATTATTGTGGGTCTGGACTCACCAAGACCAGACCAGCTAACGATCACAGACTTCCTTTCCTGAAGGACAGACATGGACCAAATGGGTTTTAAAGACAATCAACAGTGGCTATCATTAACAAGGCTTTTCGTTATTCTAAATTTTTATTAAATTCAAATTTCATAATTTTCCATGACAGGATTTGAACACATATCCTCAGAACATTAGCCTGGTGCTGTGGATTGCTAGCCCAGTGACATTGCCACTATGTCAATGCTTTCCCCTAGTTGGCACCCTGTAAAGTTTTGAAAAATATAGCAATTGTCTAATTTCTCTCCATAAATGCCCATGATTTTAGCTGCAAAGATGTTGACTATTATAGATTGAGAAGAAAAAGGTTACTGGCCAATTTACGACTAGCTATTTGTTTTAACAATGATCTGCAGAATTCCACGCTTTTGCTTCACAAGCTATTTTAAACAAACACATCCAGGAAAAAGAGAATAGGGAGACATTTTGACAGGAGTCTCTGATGCCAAAAGGTGATCACACATTGCATTTGCAATGTTAAAAATCACATTGCTACGGTTACATTCTATAACACGCAGTGTATCAATCAGTCACTAAAAGCATGCCTATTTTTACTTTGACTGTCAAAGCTGCCACCAGGGGCACATAAATCAAAGGAGAGCCCCCTCTGCCTTGGTATGTCTCACTCTACTATATTACTGCAATGCCATCAATCAGGAGACTATTTTGACATTGCCTTCCCAGCACCCATTTGACACCAAGCTGTAATCTAAAACAGCTCTTTGTAACATCTTTCATTAGTCTCAGATGCTGTTATCCTAATCCTTCTGCTAGGGGCAGCACGTATAATCCTGTTGCTGCAAAATTCTGAAGGGATTTTATTTTCACAATTTTTTATTGTTCTTTTTCCCTAAGCAACTTCCCTCACCTATTCATCCATGGCCATAAGAACCAAATTCAGTCCTTAATCCTATTTGTGCTTCTGGTTCTATTCCTTTGCTCTCTGTCTATCTATTTTTGGTCCCAATTTCTCCAACTGCTTTTTACTCTCCCTCTATATGCTTTTCTCCTCTCACTTTCTCTAATGAACGTTCCTCTGTACATTGCTTTCTCTTTCTCTGCTATGTGTGATTTAGCTCCTCATCCTTCTCTCCTTGGATCTGAATGCATTTAGCGCCCTCAATATGAATATCGCTCGCATGATATCAGTAACTAAATATTTCTTCTCCTTGTGAGTTTGAACACGAACTCCCACTTTCTCATCAGGTGTCTGGATTTCTCTATCAAAATCTGTTTTTGGTGATGGTTGTGGGGTCTATGTTAGCTGGGACACTGAGAACCTTTTATTCTCTGAATAATGCCATGGACATCTTACATCAACCAAGAGGCCATATAGCTTACTTTCAGCACTGCATCAAAATGGCAGCCTAGATTACCTACATGGTGTGATGAGATCTTTTGAGTCTGAGGTAAGTGAACTAACACTGAGTTAAGGCTGGCATTCAAGAACAATGTCATAGAAATTGTTGAAGGTGAAGAGATCATCACTATTTTTCTCTTATTTTACTCTTTTATTTGGTTCTGAGCTATGAGTTGAATTGAACTTTGTCTTAATAGAGAAGACAACAAAGTCAGATGTTTCCTGTTGCGAACTAGCCTGAAAAATAATGCAACTTAATTATTGATCTCAGGACACTGTTGACAAGCCAAAAAGGTGACAGAACCATTTCTGACTGGGTTTTGTCAGGACAGCGTGATTTGGAAGTTTCGGAGACATTGTTTCTTTTGTTTTTGCTCTCTGTCTGGGTTCTCTCCAGTTTTCAACTTGTTGAATATTCTGAGGAATGAATCCTAGTCTGTAAGAATTCAGTAAATGGTTCTTGTAGTCTGCTGAAACTGTTTGCAGTAACTGGTGACTTCAGGATTCAACCAAGATATAGAGTTTTACTTGCCTGTGAACAACCCATTGTCAAAGGATTTCATAAAGGCCTGGTGTCCATCATTTGAAACTGAATATTGAACTGGCAAAGAAGTATGTTTTAATTTTTATTCTAATTTATTCCTTAACTATGTCTGTCTGTGTGTGACTGGCTGTTATGATCAAAGAAGTTTGGACTTTAGATTGTAGATATTAATTAGAATACCTTGTCAGTTAACGGTATTCTGCTAGCATTATATTATTAATAATAAATTGTTAATTTTTGTTGAAGTTATAAACTTGGGAGTCCAAGATCTGTTATTTGCAAATTCTGGTTAGGAACAATTGGTCAGTTTGGAAACTTTTTGAATGTTTTAATTTCACAATGTTGCAAATCCACTGATAGGCTGATTGTTTTGGCTTGCTATCCCTGTGTCATAACAAGGGCAAGGAAAAGACATGAAAAAGGCCAGAAATAAAACATTTAAAGGTACACTGAAATCTATGAAAGTGACATGAGTAAACCTATTAAAACTTTCTAAAAAGGTAGAGAATCTGAGCTTTGAAATTGATGCACATATTTAGGTTGCATTCCATATTAAACATAAAGATTGCCTGTCTCAACACGTTCAGGAATTTGGTGAAAAACTAAAGCACAACTCTTCCCTCAAAATGCTTTTCTCTTTGTTAACTGCCCATCCCTCTGCACTGTTCATAGGATCTTTGACCACTGTTAAGACATATTTACTAAGACACATCATGACAGAATCTGGAACTGCAGGCAAACTCACACCAAATAGGGTCAAGGGTTTTGGTAACTGAAACACATGATATAAGACTATATGCTCAACTGAAGTCATTGAGAATTAATAAGAAAGTTAACATGGTTAGATGACAACATATATTCATTTGAATACTTAGATTACAAATGTGACTGCAGAAATTAAGAGTAATTAATAATTAGATACAAAATGTTAAAAAAAGGTTCATTTTTCAGTAACTTGTGGTTATGATGAAAGCCAGTGAATGACTATTTATAAAATTACGTCCTACTTCAACCTGGAAGATTCCTCAGGAATGATTCACCCTCTGATATTTTCCATTGCATGGAGAAACAGTTGTGCATCCTTTGACAACACTGTTGCAATCAGAATGATACACTGAATCATTCTTGCATGGTCCACCTCGCTGGATCACCAATATGTGTGCCAAACCATGCCAACACATCTCCGACACATATTCCAAATATGCCAATGAATCCTCCTTTCGTGAATGAAACAAATCACATTGAAGTGAAAAAGTATGCAGTCAAAATTAATCTTTCCGCTTCCATTGTCTTAATGGTGGTCAAAGATCCCATGAATCGTGCAGAAGGGCGGGCAGTTAACAAGGAGAAAAGCATTCTGAGAGAAGAGTTGTGCTGCAATTTTCACCAAATTCCCAAATGTGTTGAGGCAGTGGTAACCTTTATTTTTCATATGGAATGCAACCTATATATGTGAATCAATTTCAAATGTCAGCATATGTTGTTCATAGAGATGATTCCTCTGGGAAGCACATCCTACACACTCTTGGGCGCAAAGCCTCAGGATGAAAGGGCAAGATCTGATGCTTTGTAGGTGTTTAACACGCAATCTGTGCCTTTGCGATTCTGTGTTCAGAATGCTTGAGAATTGATCGAAACAATTTCAACTAATGTTCAGGCTCCAGAGATGTCTGTGGTCTTTAGCATGAATGGTTTCCCAGGCAACAAGCTAAATCTGATCGGGTTGATGGCATTTCAGCAAAAACACGAGCTTTGTACTGAATTTCCAGCTAAACTACATCCACCGTTTGGGATAACCAAACCTCTGAATGTGGTGTTCAGTACATACACTTTCACTATGCGTAACTCAACAAAAGCATTGGTTACCCCTTGGGATGGGACCATCACACCTGTCTTAGAGCATCTTCAGTTAAAATTTGTTTTCTAATGAACAAATGCAATGAACAAACTAAATTATGACCCCAGCATCCTTTGTCCCTGCATCAAGGTAGTTTCTTCTGTCATGTTGCGGCTGTACAGGACATTGGTTAGGCCACTGTTGGAATATTGCATGCAATTCTGGTCTCCTTCCTATCAGAAAGATGTTGTGAAACTTGAAAGGGTTCAGAAAAGATTTACAAGAATGTTGCCAGGGTTAGAGGATCTGAGCTACAGGGAGAGGCTGAACAGGCTGGGGCTGTTTTCTCTGGAGCGTTGGAGGTTAAGGGGTGACCTTATCGAGGTTTATAAAATTATGAGGGGCATGGATAGGATAAATAGACAAAGTCTTTTCCCTGAGGTCGGGGAGTCCAGAACTAGAGGCCATAGGTTTAGGGTGAGAGGGGAAAGATATAAAAGAGACTTAAGGGGCAACTGTTTCACGCAGAGGGTGGTACGTGTATGGAATGAGCTGCCAGAGGATGTGGTGGGGGCTGGTACAATTGCAACATTTAAGAGGCATTTGGATGGTTATATGAATAGGAAAGGGTTTAGAGGGATATGGGCCGGGCGCTGGCAGGTGGGACCAGATTGGGTTGGGATATCTGGTCAGCATGGGCGGGTTGGACCGAAGGGTCTGCTTCCATGCTGTACATCTCTATGACTCTATGGTGGCAGGTTTAAAATGATATCTTAATGGTGGTCAAAGATCCCATGAATCTTCAAGCTCCCTCTGGCCAGATTTTCAAACATCAAAACTGGGACATTTTTAAGAGCCCTGGGAAGTTGGTGCTCAGTCATAATTGACATGTTATTTGAGCAATGATAGGAGTCAAGGGAGCAGCATTTGAAATTATGTCATCTCCTGAAATACTGCATATCCAGCTGGAATTGGTAACTCTAATCCATCAATTGTTTAAAAAGTGTCATTACCATTTGTCCCTTCAAGGTAGTGGCAATTCCCTCAGACATTTCCAGGGGGCAGTGTTGGGGAGTAATCTGAGTCACTGCATGAACTGAAATTTGATGAGAGATGTTTACAGGAAGGAGGGTGTAATTTTATACAGATTCATCCTCCCCACCCCCAAGGTCTGATTGTATTTGACAAAAAGAACAAAGTTGAAACCAAAGATGTTTGAATTATTTTTAGGAAACTGTAAGGGCTCTGGGACATTTAAAGAAAATCCAAATTGTCCTGGTAAAACTAAGACAACGGTCAATCTACGCATGGATAATGTCACCAATTATCCATTTTTTGGTGAAATTTGTCTTTCAACTCCACCTTTTGGTTTTGACAGGTTGTCCTGGAGATCCAATATAGTCCATTTACATCTCGAACAATGGACGAACCAACAGGGTCTTATGTTATGGTTATGAATAGTTAAAGAGGTATTAATTGATCCAACATATCCCAAAAGTTGATTTAAATCAGTACCTTAACTGAACATGAATGGTATTTGCCACTTCCAGGATACTACTGTCAAGCCAAAAAGATCTTCAGCAAATCACACAACTGAATAATGTGATATAAATCTTTTGAGGAGTTAACAAACAGGATAGATAATGGGGAACCAGTAGATGGACTATATTTGGATTTCCATAAGGCATTCAATAAGGCACCACAGAAAAGGTTACTTAATATGAGCCCATAATGTTGGGGGTATTATGTTATCAAGGCAGAGGATTGGCTAATTAATGGGAGACATATAACAGGGATAAGGGGGTTATTTTCAAGTGGCAACCTGGAACTAGTGGAGTGATGTGGATCAGTGCTGGGTCCACTATTAGTTAGAGTGTATTTTAGTAACTTGGAGGAAAGCAGTGAAAGTATTATCACCAAGTTTGTGGGTGACAAAAATAGATGGGAAAGCAAGTACTGATGATGACACAGACTCTACGAAGGGACGTGGACAAGTTAAGTGAATGGCTAAGATTTTGGCAGATGGAATATAATGTGAGAAATGTGAGGTTATGCACTTTGGTAGAAAGAATACAGGAATTGAACATTATTTAAATTGAAGAGGAGAAAGTGAGGACTGCAGATGCTGGAGATCAGTTGAAGCGTGTGGTGCTGGAAAAGCACAACAGGTCAGGCAGCATCCGAGGGGCAGGAGAGTTGACATTCATCCATAAGTCCTTCATCAGGAATGAATTTGATTTATTTTAATTGAGAAAGACTGCAGGGAAAGCTGCAGCACAGAGGGATTTGGAAATCTTCGCGCATAAGGTTCAGCAGGTCATAGGGAAAGCAAGTTAGAGAGTCATAGAGTTGTAGAGATGTACAGCATGGAAACAATCCCTTCAGTCCAACATGTCCATGCCGACCAGATATCCCAACCCAATTCTAGACCCACCTGCTAGCACCTGGTCCATATCCCTCCAAACACTTACTATTCATATACCCATCCAAATGCCTCTTAAATGTTGCAATTGTATCCGCCTCCACCACTTGCTCTGGCAGCTCATTCCATACACGTACCACTCTCTGTATGAAAAAGTTGCCCTTAGGTCTCTTTTAAATCTTTCCCCTCTCACCCTAAACCTATGCCCTCTAGTTCTGGACTCCCCGACCCCAGGGAAAAAGGCTTTTTCTACTTTTCCTATCCATACCCCTCATAATTTTGTAAATTTCTATAAGGTCACCTCTCAGCCTCTGACACTCCAGGGAAAACAGCCCCAGCCTGTTCAGCCTCTCCCTATATCTCAAATCCTCCAACCCTGGCAACATCCTTCTAAATCTTTTCTGAACCCTTTCAAGTTTCACAACATCTTTCTGACAGGAAGGAGACCAGAATTGCACGCAGTATTCTAACAGTGGCCTAACCAATGTCCTGTACAGCCACAACATGACCTCCCAACTCCTGTACTCAATACTCTGACCGATACAGGAAAGCATTCCAAACGCCTTCTTCACTATCCTATCTACCTGCGACTCTACTTTCAAGGATCTATGAACCTGCACTCCAAGGTTTCTTTGTTCCGCAACACTCCCTCGGACCTTACCATTAAGTGTATAAGTCCTGCTAAGATTTGCTTTCCCAAAATGCAGCACCTCACATTTTTCTAAATTAAACTCCATCTGCCACTTCTCAGCCCATTGGCCCATCTGATCAAGATCCTGTTGTAATCTGAGGTTACCTTCTTCGCTGTCCACTACACCTCCAATTTTGGTGTCATCTGCAAACTTACTAACTGTACCTCTTATGCTCACGTCCAAATCATTTATGTAAATGACAAAAAGTTGAGGACCCAGCACTGATCCTTGTGGAGAAAGAAAATATGGAGGTCTTGCTAAAAGTATACACGACACTAGTCAGAGCACTGTTGGAATACAATGACTTGTTCTGGTCTCCCTGACCAAGGAAAAATATTTTAGCACTGGAGGCCGTCTGGAGAAGGTTGATCTCAGGTTTGGAAATATGTTCTAATAAAGAGATGGTTAAGTTGATTGGGTCTTTATTTATTGGCAGTTAGAAAAATGAGAAATGATGTTTCTGCAACATAAAAAGATTTTGGAAGTTTGACAGAGCAGACATGTAGAGGGGTTATTTCCCCTTGTTGTAAAGAATAGCACCACAGGGCGTTGCTCAGTTCAGACAATCATGGATGAGCTGGAATTTATTTCTCTCAGGGATAGTGAATCTGTAGAATTCTTTACCATAGAGAGGGGTTGAGGCTGTGTCCTTGATTATATTCAAGAGAGATTTTTAAAGGCAGCATAGTGGAATTGTGGAATAGTGATCAGCCATGCTTTCTTTGAAAGGCAGATGTACTCAATGGGCTGAATGGCCTGCATCTACCCCTACATTGTGTGGTCTTTGGGTCCTGATGGATCTCAGTTTCAGCAGGATACAGGTCCATTCTCAGAAGTGTAAAGGAGACATTATTCTTTGCTGACTTTGAAGAAAGAAGCAAGTGTCATTAAGGATTAAGGCTCCTCTAGCTTATCTCTCCACACTTCAGGCTCACTGCCTTTATTCCTGATGAAGGGCTTTTGCCTGAAACGTCGATTTCGAAGCTACTTGGATGCTGCCTGAACTGCTGTGCTCTTCCAGCACCACTAATCCAGATGTATAAAAGAACTGTCCAGCAACCTCTTCTTCTTGATTCAGAATTAATAGTTACGGAAGGTATTCACTTGCTCTGCAGATGCAGATTTCCACCATGAAAAGGAATGGTCACAAAGGGGAAAACATTTCAGAGAAAGAAAGATAATGTCAAGGCCCTCCCCAAAATGGGAGTCAGCCTCACATTTCATTCTTGATCAAACCTGCTCCTTTCACTTGTATAATGAACAAGTGGCAAGAGGTTTGACAGAAGTGGTATCTTTCTCTGGTCAAACAGATATAGGACAGCATGCTTAGCACTGGCCAAATGAACCAAACCAACCTATCCACACATGTATACCTCAGCCTTGAAGGGGTTGGTATGCTTCACGTCACTGTTGGTAATTCACCAACTAGTCAGATTCATTAATGAGGCATGGAGGAGTACATCCATCACCTAGGGAATGAAATTACTTATGGCCAGGGTAGTCCTGTCAGGATAAGTAACTGGAGGTTTGGAGGTGCTATGGATAAATTCCTGTACTTCAGCTCACACTCAGGAATACAAACATTGACTCTTTCCAATCTGCCCCTGAACTCTCTGGTGGCTCTCTGCCGGCACAACATGTCAGTGCTCTGTTTCTGAGAATGGAAATACTCCCTTTGTGAATAAGCTGATCAACTTGCTGATCTGTTTCATGTCACACATTAGCTGACAAAATCAAGAAACCAAGGTGTATTGAATACCACGAGCAGCAGCTCAGACTGTACTGCAGTGGTGATAGACTCTGCATATGTAATTGTCGGAAAGTCAAATTCACAAGTGTTTCTCTTGTTCATGTCAGCAATGGGATCTCAAACCATCTACCAAATTCCAGCTTATTCATCATTGTCTGAGCTGAAAATACATGATGGGCAGAGATCAGACAGATCAGGCAATGAACAAAATGCTAGGAAGTGTTCAAAAGATAATTTGCACAACATACATGTCATTGAACAAGTTAATACTCCTCAGGACAGAGAACTCTACCTGCCATTAATAAAACCATCGATCACTGAAGAAGTAAGAGACAATATAAAGTTAAGAGAGAAAACATTCAAACATGCAGAATATATTATAGATCCTGGGAGGGATAAACAACAAGAATATCACTAAACCAATACTGTAGATGTTGAGGTATAAGTCAGCCCAGAATCCTTGAAAACTCCCTGCAAACATGGGGATTGAGTTCTACCCAACAGCCATGTGGGTATGAGTGGTCACTGTATTGACATGTAATCAGCAATGCACAAAAAGTTGGCATGTCTTAAAAGCGTTTACATCTTCACAATATAATTTGCATATTTGATCCTTTGCATCCAGTTCACAATGGGTAAAGCACGTATTTGTGGGATGAAAATTTGAGGCTAATTATGAAAGACTACGAATGCAAATATAATATGACTTGGCTGAAAAGAGGATCAAATTATTCATTACGCATATACAAAACATTATTTTTTGAGGCAAGAAAAGTGATATTAACTTTACTCTTGGTCAACTTCTATGTTATGATTTACAGTATTTAACAAATATAATGAAAATAAACGTGCAACAAAATCAATAGAAAACATTTAAAATTATACCAGAGAGAGAGAGAACAAAAATCATCATGGGGCCTTTGAAAACACAATCACCTGATGAAAGAGCAGCACTCTGAAAGCTAGTGCTTCCAAATAAACCTGTTGGACTATAACCTGGAGTTGTGTGATTTTTAACCTTTGAAAACTGACATTGTCACTGAAAATATGGAAACTAGGCACATGCTAAATCATTACCTTGAATCAGTGTTTACTGTGGAGGTAAAGGTCAGCATGCCAAACTTCCCAGGGAAACGAATATTAAATCAGGGACAGGGGCTCACCAAGACGAACATAAGCCAATGACAAAACAAAGAACGTAATGGTGTTAAAGAAAGACAGAATCCCAGGTGCAGATGGTATCTATCCCATGGTTTTAAAACTGAGAACAATGCAGAAGTCCCAACTATGATCTTCCAAATTTTTCTCCATTTGGGAAGTAATCCTTTGGATTGGACAACTATACATGTCACTCTGCTATTTAAGAAAAGTGAGCGAGGTAAACCAGGAAGTTATAGACCAAGCCTAATATCTGTTATCAGAAAACTAATGGAGTTTTTTTTATTCATTCATAGGATGTGGGCATCACAGGCTACACCAGCATTTATTATCCATCAGGCAGTTAAGAGTCAACCACATTGCTGATGGATCTGGAGTTACATGTCAGTTCTCTCCCTAAAGGACGTTTGTGAATCAGATGGGCTTTTCCCCAAACAACCAATTCATAATCATCCTTAATTCCAGACTTTTACTGAATTCAAATTCCACCGTCAATAATGCAAGATTTGAACCTAGATCCCGGAGTAACCATCCAGCGATAATACCACTAGGCCATCAGCTCCCCTGATTCCTGATGAAGGGCTTTTGCCCAAAACATTGACTCTCCTGCTTCTCGGATGCTGCTTGACCTGCTGCGCTTTTCCAGCACCACACTCTCAACTCATCAGCTCATCTACCAAGTGGTAATGAGGAATTGGGGGTTCCGAGTTTTTAGCTGAACAGAGAGAGGCAGTGTGGATTTGTAAATGGCAGGTTGTGCTTGATGAGCCACATTGATTCATCTGCAGCAGTCAGTAATATACTGACCAGGGGAATGTGTATGGATGTTATTTATGTGGATTTCTAGGAAGTCTTTCATAAAATTCCTCATAAGAATGTATTGGCTAAAGAAGGAGCTCATGGAATTAAAAGCCACTTATTGAACTGGTTACAAAATCAGCACAGCAGAATGTGTAAAGCAAGATGAATAACAGGCAGGATGAGATTGGTGGTGTCAGACAAGAACCGATCCATTACATTTACTAACACCTGGTGAGATAGAAAGTCACATATCCATGTTTGCCAATGACACAAAAACAAATGGTACCCTAAAGCAGTGTCAATATACAACGACAAAAGGGTATTGATAAAGTGAATGGGCCAAATTATGGCAAATGGATTTTAATCTAAGCAAATGTGAGGGCAACCATTTCAAATTCAAAGAAAATAGAGCAGGATATTGTTTAAATGGTGTCAATTTAGAAGCAGTGAAGTTCTCAGAGACTTTGAGTCCAGATACAGAGATTATTAAAATATCATGAATAGTTAGACAGCTTAATCCAAAAAAGCGAACAATGTTTCTTTTTATATCCAGAGGACAGGAACACAAGGGTGTAGAAATTGTACATCATCTATTAAATCCCTGGTTAGACCATATCTGAAGTATTCAGAGCAGTTCTGGGTGTCTTTTCTTAGGAAAGATATATTGGCCTTGCAAGTAGATTTTCTAGAATGACAGTTCAATTATAAGGGTTAAGTTACAGAAAAATAAGAAATACAACAAGAGACAAATGACAAATAAATCAGGTCTATCATTCAAGTGTATGATCATCCTATTGTAAGTCATGGTTATGGTCTATAACAATGATGTCTTATACATAGAATTCCACAACCATTTAAAGACAATGACAACCTTTTGTAAGTCAGTGTCAGTCCAAATAATGCACATTTAATAGAATGGGTTGACAAAGCAAAGGGAGCAATATGAAGTTGAGGTTAAACTGAAAGAGGATGAAATTCCTGCCCTTTGAATTTTTACATTGAAGTGCAGCGGAGCATTGGGACATAAAGTGAATTAGATCTCATTCGCTACACAGAAGGAGCATCTTGACAAAGTACTCCTGTAAGGATTCCCATCATTCCTAGTGGGGATTGTCAAATGTTATTTTGTGGACAGGCAGTCAGTCCCCAGTAAAGTAAGGATCTTGGCAACTGCCTCTGTATAACCTACTTGTTCTGCTGCTTGATTCCTGTGCCACCTCCTCTTCTCCAAAGTGTACACCAATCCCGTCCATTCTGGTCCATTCAGAGGCAACGTTCTAACAGGCTGACCCTGTCCTAACCCTCAGTTCAGATTTCAGCAGCAATGAGATGAACATTGTACATTTGTACAGAATTGTACTTTCATGCTGTTTCCATCTGTACAATAATATCAACATTTGCTATAGAGGTCAAGAAATTGTTGAGGCATGTTGACCTATCAGTTGGAAAGGTATAGAGACTGAACTGTACTTGTTGGTTGTTGGTGCTTTAATGAGGTTAGAAAACGTTGGGTAAAGCTTCAATGCTGACCCTGCTTTTATTGAAAATATATGATGGCATACCTTCAACAGATTTGTCAAAGTCAGCAATATGATGATATTATTAGCATTGAAACACATTCAGTATACCCTGAAAATGTCCAAGAAATGGCATTCTTGTGACTTTACTCTTTCCCTGACAATGAAAATGTGGTTCTTTAAAAACATTAGTGGAGCATGAGCAACACGCTATTAATGGTCAATAAGAATAAATTACACAAAATCAGTAAACAAGAATACCATGAGGGAATTTACGATGACAAATCATTGGGGATTTTGATCATAATCAGAATAAGTCTGGAACAACAGGAGGAAGACATGGAGCTTTATCTGCATTAGGATAAAACAGAAACTTATTATGAGTTTGGTCATTCTGTTTAACAGCACTACATGCAAATAATTATGCAAGTGACTAGTGACTACAAAAGTAACTAGTGTCAAGCTCACCCCACCCTGCACTACTTGATGATGAATGCCTTTCATGCCTTTCAAAACTTAGCAAATAATTCAATTTAAAATAAGTTCTGTGGCAAAAATCTAATATCATAAAATGCATAAGACACAACACCATTGTAATTTATTGCTAACAAAATACAAAAATGGGGTGACTGGGTAACAAGGCAAATAAAACTAGGAGACTGCAGTGATTGTGATGAGGTCAGTCAGGTGGACCTCATAGAATATGAGTTCCCTGACTGGGGCTGTTAATCTGGTCCAATCAGGGAGCCCTGGCTGGCAGACATAAACAAGAGTATTAGACACCCTGTCCACTCTGAGAACCGCCTCTGAGGGAACTGGATCAGTGTGAAGGACTCTCCAAGTGTAAATAAAGGGTGACTTGGTGATGGGATACTGGCCTCTGTCGAGTTGTTTCAGAGGCCATACAGTTCCTCTATCATTCAGTAAGATTGTGGCTAATTAGATTAGATTCGATTCCCTACAACGTGGAAACAGGCCCTTTGGCCCAACAGGTCCACACCGACCCTCCAAAGACCCAATTCCCTCTGACTAATGCTCCTAACACTATGGGCAATTTAGCATGGCCAATTCACCTAACCTGCACATTTTTGGACTACGGGAGGAAACTGGAGCACCCGGAGGAAACCCACGTAGACACTGGGAGAATGTGCAAACTCCACACAGACCGTCACCCAAGGTTGGAATTGAACATGGGACCCTGGTGCTGTGAGGCAGCAGTGCTGACCACTGAGCCACCGTGCTGCCCCTCAATTTGATATTTGGCCTCAATTCACTGATCCATCTAATTCCCATCTGTTTCCCATAAGAGTTTAAAAATCTATTGGTCTCATCCCTGAATTAATCAAGCTTGAGTATCATTTGCCCTAAATTAGAGAATTCCAAAGATTTACAACCCTCTGAATGAAGGCATTCACTGTTAAACAGTCAATCCTTCAGAAAAGTCAATAAACTTATAACTTCTTTGGATTTCATTAGGATCCTTTTAAAATGTTGATTCAGTTTGCAGTAATCACATGGTGCAGCTCTGCACTGAAATAACCTTAAATTAGAATAATTTAAAATAGTTAGAATTGATGATCTGGAAATCACTTCCTTTGGCTGTGACAGCTTTGTAAACATGATTCTAACAGACTGAACAATAAAATCTGTAATGCATTTCAAATCCTGTCCTGATCAATTGCCTATAACGGTCAGGTTATTCTGTACAGATTATAATGTTCATGCACATTCCCATTATAGGTTAAGAATTGATGCAAAGCAGCTTTTGGTTTCCACTGTTACTAATGTTGTGAGACTACTTTGGGTCTCAAGGGCAAAACAGGTGCTAATTTGAGTTGGAGTGAGATTCCATTCCTCTTTGAAGTGGTATCACATTGGGCCTAGACTCTGGATTCACATTGTATTACACTACACTTGTGGAAAGCAACATCTGATGAAGGTCACCCATTGTGACACACTTCAGCTTATTGGTGATGTAACTGGCATCTTCAAAGCCCATCTCCTGGAATCATATGGCAGGAGAGGCAGGAGTGCTCACTGCTTCCAGGACATTTAATCTCTCATAGCACTGGTAGCATATTTAGGCCCCAGCTGCACAACACTTCAGTTGCAAGCCAAGATCTACACTTTACACTCTGGTGTTCCAGCATTATCCCTGATGAAATGGCCCAGAGAGGCAAGTTGGTTCCTTGGTCTTTCTGAAGTGACCTGGAGGTGCTGATGGATGACATAGTGGGACGAAGCACAGTGCCTTTTTCTGGCAGACTGGCAATGAGGCTACACCAGCAGACCCAGCTAGCATGGGCTGAGTTCATGGCCAGGGTTAGTGCAGTGCCCTGGGTGAAACATAATGGACTGCAACACAGGAAAAAGATTAATGATCTTCTGTGATCTACAAAGGAAAATGTCACTCTTTATGTTACCTCACCACCACAGAGCCACCACTGACTCTAGCTGTCAATGCACCTCAGCAAGCTTCATGGACTACAGTGGTCATTGTTACATGCATCTTGTCCACTCGATGGCTCTCACACACCTCATCATCCTCAAAATGTGGAAAAATCATTATGAAATTGTTTAACAGGCTGATGATTTTTTTTTGATCCATTAGATATACTGTCTAATATACTGTCTAACAGGACCATCTTGTGATATTGTTCAGCTGCGTTGACATTACATAAATATTGCATCTGATTCTAAAATGGCAGACAGAAGGATCTCCCAATCGTTTTCTTTTTAATTTATTCCCCAAAATAACATGTGGCGAAGTGTGAAATATTGAACATCAACACTGTAGTTACCCATTCAAACTATACTTGAATCGTGATTGCTCTTGTATTTATTAAGAAAAATAACGGGTAGCACAACCAAACAAAAAGTGGAGCCTCCTTCTCACACGCAGACTGTGCAAAACATTCATTTGCATAATTCAGTACTTACTTGTTTTGTTCACTTCTCTCATATTGAGGTAGTCAAGAAATGGCACCACCAGGCCCTGACCCAGGAAGATCTTTACTAGCGTTACAGCCACATCCTGCCTGCTCTCGACTGTGGTAACCTCTTCCAGCATAGTGAGAGGGTTCATCTCCTCAGCCTGGTAAAGGTAGAAAGAGTTTCCAGTTCATAAACTATAAGTTCCTGATCAATAGGCCATTTCCCATGGAACACCCAGGTTTTAAAGTGTCCTAACACTACACTTTGATGCAATAAAGTGTCCAACGTGCTTTTTTCTTCCTTAACAATAGAATATGGCATCCTGCCCTCCCACTTCACCCTTCAGCCACCCATCCACTCTTTAAAATGTGGTTTTGTTCACACGAATTCACCCTTCATATAGAAAAGAATCTCTACAGTGTGGAAGCAGGCCACTCAGCCCATCGAGTCCAAACCCTTGTAAGAGATTCCTACCCAGACCCATCCCCTACACTATCCCTGTAACCCTGCATTTCCCATGGCTAACCCCTCTCGTCTGCATCTCTGCATACTGTGGACAACTTAGCATGGCCAATCCACCAAACCTGCCCATCTTTGGACTGTGGGAGGAAACCCGGACAGGCACAAGGAGAATGTGCAAACTCCAGGCAGTCATTCTAGCCTGGAATCAAAAGTAGCAGTGCTAACCACTGGGCCACCATTTGATGATAATCAAATAGAAGAACCAGTGAAACGACTGAGAAAACTATCTCCGGGGAATTACATCAAACTGCTAGAGAGAAAAATAAATTGTATAGAAAGCAGTTTCAATGAATGAAGTGGCCAAGAACATTGTATTATTAGGTAAGCAGTTGTGATATTTCAGATGCAGTATTATCTTGAGCCCCTCACCAATCTTTTGGCAACAACTCCTCATCTGTCCTTCCTCAGTGGAGTAGGTATAGTTTATCGACAACCTGCTGCTGGGCTGTAAAGTTCCTTGAAACACTTGCCTGTCTTAACACCACTTTATAGATTCAAGTTAAGGGGAGATGGTGGCATTGTAGTAATGTCACTGGATTAATAATCCAGAGGTCCAGGCTACTGTTTTGTAGACCTGAGTTCCAGTTCTAATACAGCAGCTGGTGGAATTTATATTTCATTTCTGACGGCTTTAAAAAGCTGCTAAAATGACCAATTACAATATTTTTAAAAACATATGGTTTACTAATATCCTTTAGAATTGGAACATTTTCTGTTTCTACCTGGTCTGGTCTACATGTGACTACGAACCTAACCAATGTCATGACTCCAAACTGCCCTCTGAAGTAGGCCACTGGTCACTCAATTCAACAGTGATTAGTGATGGGCAATAAGTGCATTCCTTGCCAGCAAAACTCATAAATCATCAAGGATTGAAAAAAAGAAGAGTTTCTGTTTATTTTGTTGCTGATTTTTCTTTTCTTGTGATAGTATTTGGAGGGTCGGTGTGGACTTGTTGGGCCGAAGGGCCTGTTTTCACACTATAGGTGATCTAATCTAATCTACTACTGATGACTAATGCCATTAAATCATGTATTTGCCAAGCACACACTTTCCTTTCACTTTGTAAAGAATCTGCGAGAACCCTCACTGATTTTCCATTATTTTTATTGTCATTCTTTTAATTGATTTTGAATTGTGAGTTGGAAATGATTGTCAGATTTGGGACATCTTATGATAAAAGGAAAAGAATCGACCAAACATACTTTGTTTGTTTCTGAGTCATGGAGGCTAATTGCAGGCTGAGTTTTAATTAAAAATGTTCCAAAATACAGTGACCCCAAGAATTGTGTTTAAGCAGGTAACAGAAGTTGGCTATTAATGAGGTCAGCTCATAGGAATTGGTTCCGGCAAGTCTGGAAGAGATCCCATGTTCAAGTAGATGTTGGTTGTTGAATGGAAATTGAATTCTTATGAAGAGTCTAACAGGGCAGGATCAGAACTGGAGTATTTTTAAACTATGTTTTCTGAGAGAAGGTTCTTGAATGATGCTGAGACAGCATGAAGATTTGAAAGTTCCCTGCTTAATCTGATACACCATCTTCTGAAAGCCAAAAGAGTAGACAGGTGAGGTAGAAGTACTACTGCCTTTGCCTGAGTGAACTGAGAAGATGGCCCTAATCAATGTTCAGAAAAACAAAGCCAAGGAGTCCACATTTACGCCTGTGAAACTATTGTGAAGCATTGTTAAAGTTATTAACATAATATGGCCAGCTTTGTCATTTCTCTTCTATTTAACCCTTATATACATTTGTTTGTCTCTCTGTCTTTTATATGAATGGAGCTGAAAACAAATGTTGGGTTTAAAGCATAGATATTAATCAACTTACTGTGTTCTTTAATTTTCTGTCTGCTGATGTTATTGTGTATCTAATAAATCGTTAAGTCTTCTGTACAAGATTTAAAAAACTGGTGGATGGCAATTAATTATTCACAAAGTTTTGGGTTGGTTATTCTAAAGTCTGGTTAGGAACCATTAGGGTGACTATTTGGGGGTCTTTGATGTTTTAATTTTACTGTGTTGCAAATCAAGAGGTAGAAAGGCTGATTTGCTTGGCTGGTTGTCTCCCTGTTGTAACATATCCTATGTGGGATTGCAGTGTTTCTCCAAGATTACACTTTTAAATAAACTTCTTTGGTAGTGAAATGCATTGCAACATTTTTTAGGCCATAAAATGAGCCCCATGACTGCCAGTTCTTTCTCTTTTAACCTGTTCCCAATGCAGTTCCTTTCACTGATTCTAAGCACAAAGGCAATTACTTTTCACTCAAACTTAACATTAGCCCATTTCTTTTATCTCTTTTTTTTCTCAAATCACGTAATTCTTTGTACAAAGCAATAAGTCCCTTTCATTTTCAGGCACAATAAACACAATCCACTGAAATCGAGATTACCGTAAATTAGAAGTATCTATGACAAATCTGTAATTAATGGGCTCTTTGTTTCAGAGAGGTATTCTGTCCTCTACTTTATGGTCTGCTTTGTACTGTATCAGATATAGGACACTACAGTCAGCCTAACCCTTTCCTCAGATCAGGTATATAAAGATGCAGGATAGAATTTACAAGCAGCTGTAGGTTATTTTACAGCCTATAGTCATGAAGGCATATGAATCTCGGGAACGCCTGTGGTAGATAAGCTTATCCACTGAAACATGTTCCATAAACCAAACTACCTTGAAATCCAAAGATACGACAGATGGTTTCATCTCTTAAATGGCACAGAAGACATCAAAAGCTATATTAACCTCAAAACAACTTAAAGGCAGACTTCTGTACCACCTCTGCAATTATAAGTACACACCCATCTTACAATCTGATTGAAGGTTTATAATGAGAGTTCTGACCACAACATTAAGTATTGCCAGTAAGACTTTTATGTTCACCCCTTTGATTTTATTCCCACTATCCATTAAACATTTCAGTGACAGAAAACAAAAGAAGCAGTCTGTGATTTTGAGCTGCTGCCTTAAAAACTTCATGAAAAACCCTACTTGTTATATACAATCCCAGGAATAAATTGTGGGATTAGTGGATATAATGACATTGAAAAATTCTTTAACAAAGTCTTGTTTATAAAATTTGTAACCTGATACCGGACTTTGCAATAACAATTCCAAAATACCAATGTAGAAGGTGGCATTTATTAATTCACAGCTCTTTCCATTTCCTGCTTCTAAATCAATAGGAAAGTTTTTAAAAATTCTCCACAAAATAAATTCCTATTGTGAGCAGTATACTGACAGGATCCTCAAAAGGTTATCTAATGGTTAGCTATCATTAATTCAATAAATAACAGACTGCTGGCAGCAATCTTTTGGGGATCAGGCTTTTATTATTGTTTTGGGTTTTGAAATCTATTGAAATATGATGGCTAATTAGGAAAGATATGAGCTTTTAAAAATAATCTGAAATGCAGTGACCCATTCACATGCTAATAATGTACAGTAGCCTGACAATCCACCAGGATAAATGATGATTACAAAGATCCTGTACTAGACTGTGCTCAGTCTGTTTTTTTTAATAACTGGAGGACATTTTGGCTATCCACGTCTTACATCAGACAGACTAAAGAAGGATGTTGTCCAGAACATTCAAAATCGATGAAGGAATCACTGAGGCATCGCTAAATGGAGGTATCCTTGTGTTAGAGAACATGAAAATTTTACATGTGGAGTAAAGCATCAATATAAATTGGTCAGTGATATTGTAAGCATGACATTGGCAGAATAATCTGAGAAGGAAACTAGAAGGAACCACCTAGATAAATACACCAAGATGGAATAATGCATCTATAGAGAGAATAAAGTGTTAGAGTTCCTTTACATTGTCTCCATCCAGATTACTGGTAGAGTAGGGCAGACAATGTTTACCAACTAAATCAGCACTAAGGGGACTTGGTCATGGTAGAAGAAATCCCTTCCATGAGAATTCCAAACCTAAATCCTAAGCCAGTAGACACATACAAATTTTTATATAAATTGGTTTAATGGTAATAACAGGAGAGGCCAACAGCAAGGTTGGCTTTTTTTTATCCACAGATTAGCCATGGACAATTAGAAGAGTCAACCATATTGCTGTGGGACTGGAGACACTTTTAGGTCAGGCCAGGTGAGAATGGCAGATTTCCCTCCCTGAAGAACATTAGTGTACCAGCTGGGAATTTACAACAATGGTCAACCTAGCTTTTAGTTCCAGGTTTTTATTGAAATTACATTTCAATATCCATGGCGGGAATTGAACCCACGCCCCCAGAATATTAGCCTGATGTTCTGACTTACTCATCATCATCACTGGCTGTCCGTCGCAAACGAGGATGTTTCTCTTCCACTCTCAGGGTACGTCTGTGGGTGGCTGTACAGACTGACAAAGCTTCCACAGGTTCTGTTATACTTGGGGTAGAAGGTAGCCTAGAGGCATCACTATCACCTTCCCTGGTGTAATCATGCTGATACAGTAGTTGGTTTAATGTTAAGCAAAGTACAAATACTGAAAATTTGGTGACACTTAATTAGCCTTAAGCATGTATATTAATGTCTGATTTGTGTATTCAGGATTATTGCCATGTCACGTTAATTGGGATGGCTACGATTGTCGCTCCTGAATGAAGGTGGATCCTGAGCTATTCATGGAAGCATTGGTGGGAGAGAGAGAAAAAATTTAATCTGTTTTGATAAAGTACAGAAAAAGCAATAACAATTGCATCAAGCAGTTACTTTTTGACAGGTTAAATTAAGATGGAAAGATTTTGTTGTTTTTTAAATTCAGGAAAATCACATGAGAAAGTATCATGGGGAATGAGGAACTGGAAGAGATACTGAACGAACATTTTTCTGTCCTTTCTTTACTGTAGAAGACATAAATTACATGCCAAAATAGAGAATAATCCAAGGGCGAAGAAGCATGAGGAACTCCAGGATATCAATATCATTAGAGAGACATATTGGAGGAGCTTAAGGGACTAAAATATGACAAGACCACAGGACCTGATGAGCTACCTTCGAAAAGAAGTGACAGCAGAAATAATGAATGCACTGGTTCCCTTACTGTCACTGGCACCAAATCTTGGAACTTGCTTCTTAACGCCATTATAGATGTACCTACACCATGTCAATGACAGCATGGCCAACTAGAATGGGTGACAAATGCTGACCTTGCCAATAACACACCCATCTCAAGAAGGAATTTTTTAAAATCAACATTTCACTCTTATTCAGAGCACAAGGACAAAAGGAGTATCCTCATATCTAGCTCATTTTGGAATGAGGATACAAGATCAAATTTAGTCTAATCCCTACAAAATGAATACTCAGCACATCTTTTATTTCAATCACAGCCTGGAACAGGACTTCAGGACCATGGTCTCCAATAAGTTAGGTCCACTGACTACAGTTACATTCTTTAAAATTGATTTATCCAACTTGTCCCATTTGAGCAAAAGAAATAAAAACAGAATATCATGGAATAACTCAGCAGTTTCTCCTCTCTCTGCATTGTCCAAGACCACAAGCTCTCCTTCTGGATGAAACAGTAATTTCTGTGCAAATTTCAATCCACTAGCATTCACTTCTCACAGTTTCTGCTCCACAAGTAGTGGAAACCAAAAAGAGATCAGCTGATTTCTTTGTGGGGAGTAACTCCATTCAATTTGCAAGCAAGATCCTGAACCTCCCAGGGCCTAGTATTTTACATCTACAACCTGGCTCCCTTACTGCCCTCGGCCCACTGCAGTGTTCTGATGGAGCTTAGCGCAGGTTCAGGCAACAACAATCTCACCTCTTAATTAGGCCCTCATCAGCCTTCTGGACTCAACACTGACTTCAACAATTTCAGACCATAATCTCTCTCTTCCATTTTGTTTCCTTTAGTTTTTCACAGGATTTGATTTCACTCTTCATTTGCTCTTTTATTTAATGCTTTCACAAAGCAGCTGTTCAGCAGTCAGCCACGCACACCTTGTGTTGCTTTTCTTGTGCTGATTTTCTTGACCCACAATTCTTGCTGCATGATTGCTTCTTTTGTTGTTTAATTTTTCCTGTTTTACACCTTAACACTGACTTTCCCTTTTTGTTCTCTTTCTCACTTTACCTACTTAAAACCCATTTCTAATTTCTCCCAGATCTCATGGAACATAATAATCCTGAAACATCAACTGTTTCTCTCTCCAAAAGCTGCCTGGCCTGGTAGGCACGCCTCAGTAATTTGCAGCAAAGTCCCAAAAGCCTGAAACAAAATAGTGCTTTATTTTTATGATAATTTTTTGAAGCAATCGTAGTCATCTCATGTAACGTGGCGTCCTGGAAATAATTCTGACTACTCAAATCAGACATTAATATACAGGCTTGAGGCTAATTAAGTACTAAGAAAACTGGTCCTGTTTAACTCATGGTGATAACAATCTATCGAATGGCTTTGCAAAATGGAAAATTATGTGAGCAATAACCATTCAAAATTCAAAACCAATCTGATTGTTCAGGATTGTTTTGCACTTATCCAACCAAAGTTAATGCATTAACACAGGATGCACAGATTCACAAGCAGTGTATTCATTTCTGTTCATTTGCTTGATTGATAAAAAAAGTATGGATGGGACATGTGTGATTGTACAATTGGCTATGATATGAGGTTTCAAAAAAGAAACCCGAAATATCCAAAATGGCTGCCGGTATCAGAACTGATGTGATAGAACTCGCTGAGTGGAAGCCAAGTTATGTTCAGCCACTTATAGTATATGGAAAAACTGGTGATCGGCTGATTGCTGTTTCTAACACCAGTACTATGCCACTTAAGATGGCAGGGAGGGGATGAACATTTGCTGGAACTATGCTGTGGTGATGCAGGTGGTGGACAGGAAAATCCAGCAAGCACCTCAGTTTACAGATGTAGACCTCATTCAGCTCCAGAGTCTGCCAAGGAATTATCCTTGAGCTAAAAACAGAAAATGCTGGAGGAACTCAGCAGGTCTGGCAACATCTGCGAAGAGGAAACAGAATTAATATTTAGAATTTGAAATGACTTTTCTTCAGAACTTCGTCATCTCTTCCCCGAAGTTTAAAAGAAGAGTCTTTTATTAGACTCAAAATACGAACAATGACTCTGTGTATAGATGCTTCCAGACCTGCTGAGTTTCTCCAGCACTTTTTTTTGACAATCTCAGCATCAATGGTATTGTGTTTTTGTTGAACTATCCCTTTGGCCTGTTACTCCTTCTTATTTATGTGCTGCCCCTCTCCAACATATTCCATGAACAGACAATGAGTTGTTACATGAATGTTGATAACAACTACCCTCACCACGTACTCGCTTGATGTTGTTAGTACAGAAGATTGGATATATTCAATAATGCCGTTTGACTTGAGGGAGATGAGGGGTAAAGAGTTAATACTTGACTTTATAAATAGGAAAACTTTTCAGTGTTGCTATAACAGGTCACATGATGACAGAGAGGAGTTCTGAAGAGAGAAGCGAGACTCTGCACCTCATGCTAAGTTAAAGTGTACAGTTAGCATAATTTGAAGAAACAAGTATTTGGAAAAGACTTTAGCCTCCAGCAACATCTCCTTCGCAATTTCATGCACACTGCCTCCTCTATAATAAACAACACAACAACAGACTTCATGCCAGAGTACTTCTGTACAAAATCAAAGCCAGTATTTTCAGCTGACACTCATAATGCTGTCCCCTTGCCACCAATTCCAATCCACTTCCTGGTCGTTGTCTCAGGCTACACCCTACTGCTTGCAATTTGAACATTTTATTTCGCCTTTCATCAAGTTTCCAAAGAAACATCTCCAACGCCAACACCACATAGTTGTACCTCATCCACATCTATCTCCATGTCAACCACCTGCAACTGATGCCTCGTACATAAAAGGTCACTTCCAGAGTTAATGGAGTAAAAAATAATTTGGTGCCATATTTGAGCTTTTCATGGTCCAGAGTGTTGCAATCAACCTAGCTACTCTACTCATTCTCAGTTCAGAATAGCTAAGTTAGCACAGGCCAGGTACCAAACATAGGAATTCTTACTCTGCACTGCATCTAACAATAAGACTCTGCAGGAGCACAGTGCTTTTTTAAGCAGTCATTTTTTTAGGAAAACTCTTAATTTTAGCAACAGCAAGAGCACACTCCAAAAAGAAGATAAGTGCTGGTCCTGTATCATTGTTGTTTTTAATCCATTCACATGTAATTTCTTACTGTTTATCTGATAAAGGGATAACTTAACACTTACCCAGTTTAGACATTCTGTAGGTGCATGGTCCACATCATACGCTCGTGAAGCTTCAGGCAGGGTGGTCCTTCTCGTGGGTCCTGCAGCTTCAACACTCTAACACAAGAGACATTGTTAAAGTTGCACATTATAACACTTAAATAAATCAACTTACTGTCATTTTCACAATGTGCTTTCAAACTTAGATTAGACATCTAATATTGAGGTTGAAAGCAGCATGTTTAGCTTCTGTTGCTTTGCACACAGCAGCAGTTGGCTTGATATTTGATCTAATGGCAAATATTGAAATTATTAATATTTGCTTGGTGATAACATCAACAATGTACATTAACTGACCACACTCCACTCCTTTCTGAGCCCAGAGGTTGGCAGATTTAAGTCCCACTCAAAAGAATTCAGCCTAAATAAACCAGGGCTGGCAGCTTAGTTCCAGTACTGAGAGAGTTAGAACATAGAACAATACAGCACAGAACAGGCCCTTCGACCCACGATGTTGAGCCGAACATTTGTCCTAGCTTAAGCACCTATCCATGTACCTATCCAATTGCCGCTTAAAGGTCACCAATGATTCTGACTCTGCCACTCCCACAGGCAGCGCATTCCATGCCCCCACCACTCTCTGGGTAAAGAACCTACCCCTGACATCCCCCCATACCTTCCACCCTTCACCTTAAATCTACGTCCCCTTGTAACACTTTGTTGTACCCGGGGAATAAGTCTCTGACTGTCTACTCTATCTATTCCCCTGATCATCTTATAAACCTCTATCAAGTCAACCCTCATCCTTCACTGTTCCAATGAGAAAAGGCCTAGCACTTTCAACCTATCCTCATACGACCTATTCTCCATTCCAAGCAACATCCTGGTAAATCTCCTCTGCACCCTCTCCAAAGCTTCCACATCTTTCCTAAAGTGAGGCGACCAGAACTGCACACAGTACTCCAAATGTGGCCTTACCAAGTTCCTATACAGCTGCAACATCACCTCACGACTCTTGAATTCAATCCCTCTGCTAATGAATGCTAATACACCTTCTTACAAGCTCTATCCACGTGAGTGGCAACTTTCAAAGAGCTATGAACATAGACCCCAAGATCCCTCTGGTCCTCCACCTTACTAAGAACCCTACCGCTAACCATTAACCCTGCATTCCGCACTATCAGGGGACGCTTCCTACAGATGAAATGTTAAATTGTGGCCCTTAGTGCCCCCTCATAAAGATCTGATTGCACAATCAGAAGTGAAAGTCTTGTCAGTTTCATGGCCAACGTTTATATCTCAACTGATATATTATTTTGTCGTTATCACATTGATTTTTGTTTTCAGAATTTGCTCTGTGCAAATTGGCAGAGCAGTTTCCTCTGTAAGAACAGTGACCACACTGCATAAATACTTCATTAACTGCAAAGCACTTTGGATAGTCCTGATGTCACGAATGGTTCTTTATGGATGCACAATCTTTCTTTGAATTGAACCTGCTTATAAACAAAGTGCAGTGGAGCACATACCCAGAGAGCTGTTTGCAGGGTGAGAACATTAATATGGTTCACATGAGGTAAGCTGCTCAAGTTCTGTATTCCTTGCTCATGACTATTACCTGACATTGCAAACATTTTGAAACTTTACTTTTTGATTCCACATGATACATAAATGGAGATTAAACAAATATAAACCAGCAGTGTCATCTTCAAACCCAGGGGTGGAATCATTAACAAATAGGTAGGCGTTTGTACTTCTGAGATCAGTCACAACTTGAATAAGTCATTAGAGCACCTAAAAGTGCCCCAGTACAATTCCCACATTTGCTTTCTGAAGACTTAGATTAGATTAGATTCCAGGCCCTTCGGCCCAACAAGTCCACATCAACCTGCCAAAGCGCAACTCACTCAGACCCATTCCCTACATTTACCCCTTCACCTAACACAATGGGCAATTTAGCATGGCCAATTCACCTAACCTGCACATTTTTGACTGTGGGAGGAAACCGGAGCACCCGGAGGAAACCCACGCAGACACCGGGAGAATGTGCAAACTCCACACAGTCAGTTGCCTGAGGCAGTAATTGAACCTGGGTCTCTGGTGCTGTGAGGCAGCAGTGCTAACCACTGTGCCACCGTGCTGCCCAGTTAGGTGCTGTTGGATCTATCGCTCTACTATTTGGTTGCTTGGCATAGCCCAGAAATATTCATAAGACCTGCCCCAAACTGGTTCAGCATTCAGATGGGGTAGAGAAGGCTTTATATGGACCAGAAGGGTGGAGGGCTCTGCAAAGGACATACGTAACCTTGTGAAGTACTACTAAGCAGCTATTTAGGTCATGCTGTCTCATACAGCTTTCTACACTTCAGGAGGAAGGACATGCACAGAATCTAAGGGTCTATATCCCACCTTTGAGGAGGGGGATTGAAAATTCCTCAGAAGGATCACGGTCACATTACTCCCCTGCACCCTCCACCGGTGCACTCCTACATTGTAGAATTTCTTAGGTTACAGGAGGATATCGATGAAGTAGTCAGAGGGGCAGATCAGTGGCAGGTGGAATTTAACCCTGATTAGTGTGAGGTGGTGCGCTTTGAAAGAAGTCACAAGACAAGGGAGTACTCAATGAAAGGTAGGACACTAGGAAGCTCAGAGGAACAGAGGGATCTTGAGGTACTTGACTACAGATCCCTGAAGGCAGCAGGATAGGTTGACAGGATGGTTAAGAAAGCATACATATCAGTCATGGCAGAGATTATAAGAGCAAGGAGGTTATGTTAGAGCTGTTCAGGAATCTGGTTCAGCCACTGGAGCACTGTGTTCCATTCCGGTTACCATAATAGAGGAAGGATAAGATGGCACTGTTTGGGATGCAGAGGAGTTTCACCCAGAGTGTTGCCGGACCATGAGCTAATTAGCTAGGAGGAGGGGCTGGTTATTTTTGTTACAGCAGAGAGGGGATCTGATTGAGGTATATACAGTTGTGAGGGGCATGAACATGGCAAACAGAAAGCAGCTGTTTCCCTTAGTTGAAGGATCAATACAAAGGGGCACCATTTTAAAGTGAAAGGCAGGAGATTTGGAGGGAATTTGAGGAAAAACAAATTCAGAGTGTGGTGGGAATTTGCAATGCACTGCCTGGGAGACTAGTTGAGGAGGGAAACCTCGCAACCTTTAAAACGTTATTGGATGAGCCCTTGAAATGTTGCAAAATGCAAGGCTATAGGCCCAGTGCTGGAAAGTAGGATTAGTGTCGATTTGGAGTGTTTCTTTGGTACAGAATTGATGGGCTAAATGGCCTCTTCTGTACTATATGATTCTATGAGTCTGAGGTTGGGTATTCATTCACAATCTAAGGGAGGCTGTGACATTTGGGGCCTCTCAGAGGACTGGGAGAGACCACACTAAACTGATCACAGGCCTCAGGTGTTGGCCAGACAGACTATGCTGCATATGCAGAAACTGTGTATGACCACATGTGAATTATAGGAAAGTCTATCCATGCTGTGAGTGCTGCTCTGTCTCAAATACACATACATGCGGCCAGCACCATCAAGAGATTGACAATGGACAGCCATGGGCAGCAGAACAGTCAATGGATGTTGGAAATGTGTTTAGACTTGCATCCCATAGCCTTGGTTCTCTGTAATGGCAAGGTTAGAGAGGACAGAGGCTTATAGCCTCCTCCAGCTCCGGAGGATAGGGAGGCAATGGCCTAGTAATATTATCGCTGGACTGTCAATCCAGAGAGCCAGATAATGTTCTGGGCATCCACCACAGCCAATGGTGGAATTTGAATTCAATAAGCTGGAATGGAATCCACTGTCGATTGCCAGACAAGCCCAACTGATTCACTAATGCCCTTTAGGGAAGGAAACTACCACCCTTAACTGGTCTGGCCTACATGTGACTCCAGACCCACAACAATGTGGCTTACTCTTAACTGCCTGTGGGATGGGCAATAAGTGCTGGCCTAGCCAGGGATGCCCTCATCCCGCAGGGAGGGACGGCAGTCCACCAGCCAGAAAGCTCAGAATGTGGACAGTGGCTCCTCAGTCCCTCTGTCAGTGACCACAATGTCTCCAGTAGCTGTGATGATTCTGGCTCTGTGAAGGATCATGGCAGGATTCTTGAAGTCTCAGGCAGCTAGAGGACAGCTGCTAACGTCATCCTAGGCTATAAGGCAGCCCCCTCACTTACTGCCCACCACTCCACGGCAGCACTTCCAACAAGAAAGAAGTTACATGAGGGATAAAAGCACAAAGTGCTAGAAATCCTCAAAGTCCAGCATCATCTGGGGACAACAATAGAGTTAACATTTTGAGATGAATTATAATTCTTCCTTAGAACATATTGGACTTAAAACATTAACTCTGTTGCTCCAAGATGCTGCCAGACCTGTTGAGTTTCTCCAGCATTTCCTGCATTTGTTTCAGATTTCCAAACTACGCAGTATTTTGCCTTTAGTTTAGCTGCACAAAATCCTCGTTGCTGTTGAGGGGTGTTGGCACCATTTTCAATAAATAACTGTCAGGTTTAGGGTTGTTGATGCAGTGAATGCTGTCTTATCTAAAGCTGAAGCCTGCTCTCCCACTGCCCCGCACCCCCCCACCCCTCACTCTGTCTGTGTCAGGAACAGGCCGAGTCTCCTCAGATGTGGCAAGGGGATAAGTAATGGTGAGATGAAGAATGTCATGTCAAAGTAGGCAGAAGTCTTTATTGTACGGGCATTTCTGGAGCATCGCAGTTGCAGGAAGCATGTAATGGGATTGTTCCCTTGTAATCATTGCTCAGGCCCCCATACATGGGAGTCACTGTCCAGTCCTGTCTGTTCTGACCCTCCTCCACAAATGCCTCATCCAGTAAACAGTTCTTCAAATCCTCTAGTTGCAAGGGCCCTCCCACTCCACAGGACACAGCAGACGATGATAATATAGTAGACCCTCACTGTATAGGCTGGAATGTCATCCTCAGCATTGCTGCGCTTGTGGTTCACTCAAACCAGAAATAGAACACAAGGTAGACTGAAGGTAAACCTCTTAAAGGAGAAACACCCAACTACCCACATATTTCCCTTTCCCAATATATACATCTAACAACTATTATACAAGCACTGTGGCTAACATATAAATATTGTCAGAAATATTTCCAAAAACATGGAAAAGAAAATGACTCTTCCGTTGTTTACACAGACATGATCAGTCTCTCAGGAGGATTGCGATTCCTAGGAGACCAGGTCCTTGCCTCAAGAACCTTTTCTGGTGTCGTCTCCCAGACTGCCAGCAGCTCACATTGTTCTGATGGTAGCCCTCTGATTGGCTGCTATTGCCCTAAGATGCTGTTATTGGCCCTCTCTGGGTATGGAAAATGTGAGGACTGCAGATGCTGGAGATCAGAGCTGAAAATGTGTTGCTGGAAAAGCGCAGCAGGTCAGGCAGCATCAAAGGAACAGGAGAAGGGCTGATGCCTGAAACATCGATTCTCCTGTTCCTTGGATGCTGCCTGACCTGCTGCGCTTTTCCAGCAACACATTTTCACCTCCCTGGGTATGGTCAGCCCTGGCTCAGAGACACATGATTTGGTCGTCACCCCTGGCCCCATCTGGACCAGCTCAGTGTTATGAGGGACATCCCCCATTGCTGAGGTGCAGTGACCAGCTGGTTCATGTGTCTCCTCCAGGCCATTTCATCCATAGTCTGTACCGAATAGGACAACAATCCTGTTTGAGCCACCCTACCACAGAGATCGATTTTTCCCCAGACATCTAATTCTGGGCCAACATGGAATACTCCTCATTGGAATACCTCAACTGCAAGGTTCCTACCCTTCTGGCCATCTGTCTTTCATGATTTCGCTCTACCATCTGTCAGGTCTCTTCCGGCCAAACAGTAAGCCAAACACGGTTCTCAGCTGGTGATTGAAGATGAAGGATACTGGTGAGCACTGGGTTGTCGTGTGTGGCGTGTTCCTCTACATGCTGAGGAACTTGTTAATTCACTGTTGTAGTGACCCCTCCCTTTGTGAGGCCTTTAAGGCCAACTTCAAGGTTTGAACAAATCTCTCCGCCTGGCTGTTCATCACAAGGTGATATGGAGCCGATCTCACATGTCTGACTCCAGCTACTCTTGCACAACAAACTGTGGACCATTGTAACTCAGAACTTGCTTATGGTTCCCAAACCTGGCAAATATTTCATCCAGTCAGTATATTGTTGCTTCCGCTGATACTGACTTTGTGACCACCAGCTCGGGTCACTTGGAGCGGGCATACATGACCACAAGTAGGATCTGTCCACCTACTAGTCTGGCAAAATTGATGTGAATCTGCTGTCATGTTGTTTAAGGCTGTTCCCAAGGGTGAAGGGGTGAAAACAGCCGCACCTTCCTTACTAATGCACAGGATTCACAGGATTCCACTTTCTCCTCAATGTGGGAGTCCACCTTCAGCCGAAAGTAGCTCTTGGCTATCTCCTTCATTGGCACCTTGCCTGTTGCCTTGTGCACATTCCAGCATTTGTCCTCTTAATGGGGATGAATAACAAATCTCATTCCCCACATTAAACACCCGTCCGATAGAGACAACTCCCACCTCCTGGACAGGTAAGGGGGTAATTCTAGGTGAGTTCTATGACAAGTCCTTCCTCTCAGGACTAAATCCATGATACAGCTCAAGACTGGGTCATTCCAGGTAACATTCTGCACTGCCTGGCTGACATGGGTACCTTGTCGTCCTGCATAGTTTTCAGGTTCCAGTCGGAAACACCCTCATTTTCCAGCAGTGGTAGCTTTAACAGAGCATCTGCATTGCCATGTTTCTCAGCCTGTCGGTATTCGATCTGTGACTGACAGAGCCAGTGCCCATCTCTGCAGGTGTGCTGCCGCATGGTTGCCACATCTGCCATGAACTTGCCATCGTAATTCACAAGTCTCAAGATCGATCTTAGTTGAGACACATTCTCTGGTCTGGAGCATTCCTGATAGCCTCCGTCTTCTTGGGAGCCTTGTGTAGTCCTTTGCCATCGATTACATGGGCCAGGTACTCTATGGCATCCTTGAAAAAACTTGTATTTTCCATTTTTACTTGTAGTCTGTGTTCCTGCAACCTTTTCAGGGTTTCTTCTGGGTTTTTCCAAATACTCCTCTTTGGAGGTTCCAGATAACATCGGACACTTGGCAATCCATCACAATGTGGTCTATCCTCTGGAATAGAGCCAGCACCGGCATGATGCCAGAAGGAAGTCACTTGTAGTGGAACAGTTCCCTGTGTGTCACTGTTGTCAGCGGCGGTTGGGACTCCCTAGTGACCTCCATCTGTAAGGGGCCTGTGACAGATCAATTTTTGAGAATTTTGTTCCCCAGTCAGAGTACTAAACAGGTCCTCAATGTGTATAAATGGGTATTGATCCACACTCAGGGCTTGGTTAACTGTGACCTTAAAGACACCACAAACCCTCACCATACCATCTATTTTTAAGATTGGAGTGATTGGAGTGACCTATTTTTTGGTGGTTATGATTCCAATGCTCCCAGGTTCACCACCCATTGCAGTTCCACCTCCACTTTATGTCATTAAAGTATTGGAAATGCCTTCAGACACCTCGAATGAGGCTCCTGCTTCAAACAAAGTTTAATTTCTGCTCCTTTCATTTCCCCCTTGAAGCCATCCTTATATCTTTCCAAAATTTCTTGCAACCTCATCTTTGAGTCCACTAGCCTATTAACCATGCCCCAATTTCTCTATAATTTCTGTAACCTGGAGTGTCTGAATAATGCAGGGCAGTCGCCTTTCACTATGTACAAAGGCAGTTCAGCACACTGCTCTCTTAGCTCCACTGTGACCAACACATAGGCCTTCAGTGGTACCACTTGTTCTGTGTATGTCCAGAGTATAACCTCGGCAGGCTTCAATGGCAAAGCCTTTAACTTTTCCCTAAATATTGATTCAGACATCACTGCATCTTATCCACTTCCAACTCTACTGTCTTCCCCTCTAATTTGGGAAAAACCCAGAAATGATCAGCTTCTTTCCACACTGACAGAATGTTTAACTGAAACTCTGCCAACTTAGGACATTCTGCTTCTCCCACAGACCATGCTGACCCCCAGACTACTCACTGGCTGGCGATACGTACCTCGTGCCTTGTCCTCTGAATTATCTCCTTCAGATACCCCTTCTCTTGCTTTAGTTGTACCCAGCTATTTCGGGCATTATGGCACACTCACTTACACTGGCAGCACTGAGCTTCTCAAGTCTAACACATTGATCGCTTGTGGCCGCTCTTGCCATGTCAGTAGCATTCTATGGTTGGTACAGCACTCTGCCGGATTTCCACTATTTTATGCTCCAGGGCATCATCACTCATTGGGTTGCTTTTCCACCGGCAGCCAATTCCATCTCGCAATTTCAAAACCTGTTTTTTGTCCTTCCTAGCAGCTTCTACTGGATGGCTTCATGTTAAAGGCCACAAACCAACACAAGGCATCTTGGAGGACCCCTCCGAATTCGCAATGATTTGTTAACCTCTTTAAGGTGGCCATAAATTGGGCGATGGACTCTCCTATGTGCTGTACCCATTTACAAAAAAACGTTATAAGAAACATTCTGCGATCATCAATGGCTTTGGTGCAAACTAACTTTCCAACATTCCATGTTGTTCTGGGCATACAGGTTTCTCTGTTGGCACCTGACTCCTTACAATCGCCACGGTCTTACTCCCGCTGGAACTCAAGAAAACCGATACCATTATGTCTTCAGCCACCTTATTCACTGCATTCAGTGCGCAGGGTCCAATATTCTGTCTCTTGGTCAAATGGTCCCCTTGCTCCAAATTGGCCCGTCATTTTGTTTTCCTGCCACACAGTCTAGCGGTCGTTCGCAGCCCGAGTCCTCTCAGTGAACACTCTCTGTGCCGGCCACTCCCTCCCCAACTTTGAAAATGTACTATTTTTCTCTAGTGTCACCCGTAGCCTGAGTCCCCTTATGACTGTTCTCCGCACTATTACCTCCACAATTCCATGATATTTTCAGAGTGTGGGCAACATCCTTCTTCCCAACAACCAAAAGTAATGTTCACACGTGATTTGTGGCGTTGACCCAACCCTCGTTGTCATCTGTTGTATTTGTGGTTCACGAGAACCAGAAATAGAACACAAGGTTGCTGGTGGGTAAATTAGAACAGGGAGTACCTTATTGTGCATGCTCTGAACTCCACACCTGACCACCCCTCTAGTTCCCGCCTCTGTACATGGGTACATTCTCTTAAAGAGCCACACACATCCAACTACATACATAACAAGCATGTCTGCTTGATGGTTGCTCAGGTGAACACTGGCTGACACTGTCATACTCCTCAGTTGCGATACTGCAATGTATTGAGCAGATAACCTGATGTCTCTCCTCTGATCCAATGGCCCACGATGCTTGTGCACTGTGTATTTTTTTCAAAATGGCAAACGGCTTCAGCAGGGTTGTTCTGAAAGTCAATGATAACCAGTACAATTGTCTTCCTGTCCCTGGAGTGCCAACATCACATTGTCAGGCTTTCCATCCAGCTCATCTCCTTTCAGTTCGACAGCAGCAGCACCCCAGCCCTGCCTCAAAGCTGCTCCTGAGGGTCTCAGTACAATCACCCTTTACCTACATGGTATTCAAAGGTCAATGAATGAAAAAACATTACAATAAGTGCTTGTCATTCGAAAAGAACAACATCTAAAGGGTGTGGATGCCACTTTCAGGGAGTTTAAAATCTGAAAGGAATGCAGAATGGCAATGACCATTTCAACTGACAGCCCTATTTTTCTAAACTCTATGGCTTCTCAACTTATAAAACCATCTGAAGACCTTTGTTGCTTGTTTGCAATGATCTTGCTGATACATGACAGCTCAGGGAGCCTCCACAGTGCAGTAAAGATGATAAAATCTTTAGGATCCTCCAGGTATAATATTACAATCACTTATCAATTACATTATACTTTCTGCTTAATTGTATCTTTCTCTTATGCTCAAATGTCTTATGCTGTTTTTCACCAATTTACAATTGCTGAAATCAAAATAGGTGTCATCATTTTAAATGGCTATTCTTCGAAATGGCTTCAAGTTCAATTTCGACTTATTTGAGAAGTACGCCCATTATTCTGTTGCTGCAGCGCAGGTAAGCAAGGTGTATAACATAATGTGCTTAAGAAATGATCTGCCTATACTGCCAGCTATTTACATTTCAATATCCATATGGCTTTTATGTGTACTGCTGCAGGAGACTAAGGTCTCTCAACTAGTTGCCTCTGGACTGGGTTTAACTACCTGCCCAGAGCTCTGTGACAGCTCAGATTCTAATCCTGACTGATACTCAACAGAGGCAAAGTTTCCTTATTGGGACATCAATCTCAGTGCCAGGAGGCTTGTGAGGGTGGAATATTGAAAAGGTCATTAGCTGCATAATGAGCTCATCAAATGTGTCAAGTAAAAGCAAGAAACTACAAGAAATACATAAGTCAAGTCGATCTAAAGGTGCCATCAATTGAAACACTTTAGTGCACTGTGGAAATGCTGTCTTGCATTCAGTGCAGCGTAAAATTGATATCAGTTGTGTAACAACATAGGCAAAATATCTAAATAAAGCACACAGCAACAACAATAAGACAAGATGCTTCATGTGAAAACAAATCTGGGACAGTTATCAGTGCATGTCCCGATCATTATTATTGGTTAAGTTTAACTGGAAAATCATATTAAAGACACAATTCCACAATTATTTCCTAGTTGTCACATTTGAGCACTATTTCTTGCTTTGTGTGTTAGCCTTCACTTTATTTGATCTAACTTTTGCCAAATTTCTCTGCTATCTTAAAAAAACACAAACCGCCTGTTTCCTCAGAAGCATACACACCAGTCAATGCAAACTGTAGGAAACAATCAGAGTCATTCAGTGAGTCACTACACTCTATTCCGTCCATTTATTTAATAAGTAAGAAACAAGCACTAATTTATTGCCTCACTGACAAGTCAGCAGGAATCCAAAGAAGAGTATTTCTCAATAAATTTCCATGACATTTCTAGCAACTTAAGAGTAATTTCCATTTGCCCACAACTCATATAAACTCAAAAGGTTTAGCCTGATTTATGAAATCGATCTTAAACCATAGCAATTTGGGGTGGAAGGGGTTCAGTGGCCTGCTTTGTGCTGGAGCTTAAAACCTCTCAGTGGCATGTGGAGTTTTACTCAGAGGTGAGGAAGGAGAGGTACTGGACTGAGGAGACCTCCCTCAGATTTAACAATGGGAACTCAATTGATCTGCTTTCTCTGCAGCCAGATTGAGAGGTTTGTCATTTTCTGGTGCAGGTAGGTCACAAATCAGGGAATGAATCAGAGATCACTGGGGTGAAGGAGGTCAGCAGAGCCTGGGATTCCAGGGATTAGAAACCAGAGGCTCCTGGAGGTGAGGGGTGTACGGAAGGCCTTGTTTTGATTCATTCATGAGAGTGTGGGCATTTCTGGCTCAGCCAGCATTTAATGTCCAGAGGGCAGTTAAGAGTCAACCACATTGTTGTGGGTCTGGAGACACATGTAGGCCAGACTGGGTAAGGATAACAGATATCCTTCCCTGAAGAATTTCAATGAACCAGATGGGTTTTTACCACAATTGGCAATGATTTCATGGTCATCATTAGACTATTCATTTCATAGTCTTTATTGAATTTAAATTCCACATCTGACATGGCAGGATTTGAACCTGTGTCCCCTGAACACACCTAGGTCACTGGATTAACAGAGCAATGATTATACCACTAGGCCATTGCCACCTACAAGATAAGAACCTTTGTGGGACAACTGGGATGAGGATGGGAAGGGTTGAAGAGTATTTAAACAGAGTTTAGATTCACTGTTCCTATCCTACCATTAACCAACTTGAGGGCACTGATTGTCAAACCAAACCCAAGAGACAGAATGAAAGACATCTTTATTTATAGAGTTTATTAATTACTCAGTCTTACAGTTCCACCCACACATCAGCTTCACATAGTCCCCTTCTTACCTACCTTACTTACCAGGCTTTATTCCTGATGAAGGGCTTTTGCCCGAAACGTTGATTTTGAAGCTACTTGGATGCTGCCTGAACTGCTGTGCTCTTCCAGCACCACTAATCCAGAATCTGGTTTCCAGCATCTGCAGTCATTGTTTTTACCTTCTTACCTACCCAGTCAATTAACAACAATCATCTGTTTAATACTTGCTGTGTTACCATTTACAGCTTTATAGGCAAAGGGTGAGGGTAAAGGAATATGGCAGGTCAACATTAAACTTGAAATTGTGAAGGACAATGTATCTACCGGCCTGAGTAATTTTAAATTCCCAGCCTGCCTCCTGCTGGCAGCTTGGCCACACACTTTCCCCCCATCTCTTTCTCTCTCACACGCACAACACACACACACTTCCCCCTCTCCCTCTCTCTGTCACTCACACACACACACACACACACACCTCATTACCCCCTCCACCTGGGTTTTTAATTCCTTATGCTCTGATCTAATACAAATTTCCCCTATTTGCAGGGAGGGTGATGTTAAATTGCTCCAGAAATTAAGTCAAGTTTGGTTTTCTACCAGGAGACAGAAGCTAATAATCAGGAGGCTTGTCTCCATAGGGTTACCTCATACATCCAGGTACATTGCCTAGAGTCAGGTGGATTAGCTGACTCCAAAGCTGCTCTGAGAGATGGCGTGTAACTTGGGGAGAATCTTCCTCCATTACAGCCATCTTTATTTCAGGTGGTAACAGTTTTAGCATCTGAGCAAAATTGTTCAAGAAATTCATTTTAGGAAGCACTGCAATGCCAGTGCCAATGGGTTGAGGAGTGGCAGATGGACTTTAATCTAGATAAATTTGAGGTGCTACATTTTCATGGAACAAATCAGGGTAGGATTTATACACTTAGTGGTAAGGTCCTGGGGAGTGTTGCTGAACAAAGAGACCTTATGTGCAGGTTCATAGTTCCTTGAAATTAGAGTCACAGGTAGACAGGATAGTGAAAGTGTTTGGTATGCTTGCTTTTATTGGTCAGTGGATTGACTATAGGAGTTGGGAGTTATGTTGTAGCTATACCAGACATTGGTCAGGCCATGTTTGGAATACTGCATTCAGTTCTGGTCTCCTTGCTGTAGGAAAGATGTTGTGAGACTTGAAAGGGTTCAGATAAGAATGACAAGGATGTTGCCAGGGTTGAAGGGTTTGAGCTATAGAGAGAGACTGAATAGGTTGGAGTTATCTAATATAAATTTCCCTATGATGATGATGATGTTAAATTGCTCCAGAAATTAGAGTGTCAGAGGCTCAGGGGTGACCTTATGGGAGTTTATAAAATCATAAGGGACAGAGATAGGGTGAACTCCCCAGGATAGCAGAGTCCAAAATTAGAGGGCTTAGATTTAAGGTGAGAGTGGAAAGATTTTAAAGGGACCTAAGGGGTAACTTTTTCATGCAGAGGGTGGTGTATTATCGGAACCCGCTGCCAGAGGAAGTGGTGAAGGCTGGTACAGTCACAATAATTAAAAGGCATCTGGATGGCTCCATCAATAGGAAGGGTTTAGAGGGATATGGGCCAAATGCTGACAAATGGGATGAGGTTAATTTAGAATACCTGGTCAGTATGGACCAGTTGGTCTAAAGGGTGTACATCTGTGCTGTACATCTCTCTGACTCATAAAGAAATGGAAGAAGAACTTTCCCATATTGCACATCAGCCCACAGCTAATCCCAGGAGTCAGTCAATGCTGCTGTTTACTGATAAGAGGTTATTGAAATAAAGCGTCAACTCTGTCACTCTCTCCACAAATGCTGTCTAACCTGATGAACATTTCCATCTTCTGTTTTTATCTCAGACTTGCTGCATCATCCGTGACATTTTGCTTTAATACTAAAGTGATCATTCCTTTGAATACTACGGGGTCTACGACCAGTTCACTCCTATACGACTGATTATTTTGCCTGAAAAGGGCTACCTTCAAAAGAAGAAATGATTCAAGAACACTCAAGTCTCTTCCCTCAAAGGGAAACATACAGCGAACAAATTCAGAACTCCCTGAATGACAAAAGAGACAGAAATGATGATAAAGATTTTAAAGAAGTGTTTATGACAAGTTTTAAAACACAATCGAGAACCAGGCTGAATACAGAAGGTTCAGAAGGGCAGTAAAAAAAATGAAGTGAAGAGGGAGTGTGAACAGATACTGGCTGTTAACTTAAAAGGAAAATCCAAAGTCCTCACTAGGTATTTAAATAGTCAAGTGCAGTAAAAGGTAGAGTGAGGCCAATTAGTGACCAAAAAGGGGATTTATACATGGAGCCAGACGGCATGGTTGAAATATCGAATTGATGCAGCACATCTGTTTTTACCAAAGAAGATGCAACAGACCATGGAGAGAAAGAGGACGTTCCATTGCTAGAAGGATTCAGAATTAATAAAGAGTTATTAGATAGGCTGCAAATGCATTCAAGGACACTAAGGGAAGTGAGAATGGAAACAGTGGAGGTCCAGCCAATAACTATTCAGTCTTCCTTAAACTTCAGGGGTGGTGCCAGAGACAGGAGGATTGCAAACATTATGGCCTTTTCACAAAAAGAGTACAAGGAACTAAACTGGAGAATTGTAACCAATTTTGGGCTCTGCACTTTATGAAGAATATAAAGACATTTTAGTGAGTGCAAAAGAGATTTGCGAGATTGCTTTCAGAGATGTACAATTTCAGTTATGAAAATAGATGGGAGAAGCAGAGATTGGTTTCCTGAGAGAACAGAAAGCTGAGAGAAGATTTGAACTATTCAAAACCATGAAAAGTCTGGACAGATTAAATACATAGGTGTCCACTCTTGTGAAAAGATCGAGAATGACAGAACACTTATTTAAATTAATTAGTGAAAGAAGCAAAAGTGATATGAGGAAAAATCTTTCCATGTAATGAGTAAAGGTAGGGTCTATGTTAGACTGTGGTAGAGAAAGGGCCCATCAGGGCATTCAAAACAGAATTAAACTATTAATTGAGGATCAATAATATACAGCGTTACAGGTAGAAGGCAGGAATATAGCAAGAAATAGATTGCTCATAACAATTCTGTGATTTTTTGAAATTCACTTCAAATCATACAGTTGGTAACCCCAATCTTAATCAAGCTAGTATGTCTTCTTCTGTCTGTTTGCTGTGTAACTGTAATTAACTTTGGAGTTACCTTCTAACCAAGGCAGCCACTAACAGCCTTTCCTAAGCTCTCCAGTCATTCCATGCCCTTTCAGTTCTGTTATGAGGATTCCTACTGTGATAACAGATTATTGCACCATCAGTCACTTCACTTATTAAAGCTACAGTTCCAAACAATACTTCCTCAAGAAGAGTTTAGTCGGTCTGAAACTTTTAAAGAAATTCAACCCTTGGGTGATGTATCATTTTCTTCAGTCTCTGGACAAATGCAGATCTGACCCACTACACTGCAATATCCACACTAGAAAGGCAAGAGGTAGGTCCTGAATCCATGCCAGAATGAAGATCAAACCCAATGTTGTTGGCATCAATCTGATAGCACTGGCTATCCAACCTATTGAATTATCCAGCCATGAAGACTGAGTTACTGTGACAACCTGCATTTCTCCATGTATGTTGTAGTTCTGGAGCTGCACATCATGATGGCAGAAGCTTCAAGTTCTACCCATCATATGTCTTGCAATCTCTCCCACATTGACCACCTGCCATTGGCAAAAGATGAAAGTTTGGTCACATTAGGAACACACCTTTCTTGGCCATCCAGTCCTGCAGTGGGACATGTGGAAGGCTACTTTGTACAAGCCCAGAGCATACCTACCAGGTGGTCCTCTGAGCCCTTCACAAAGAGGCCACATAAATCAGCAGCATGGGACTGAGTGAGGAATGGAGAGAAATGTAGCCGGCAAGACTGAGTGTGCACTGAGGGAGCACAATGAATTACTATTTAATGGCTTAACCACTCAGCCACAATCACAGGTCCCAGCATCACTCTATCACTGTCGATGGATTTAATGATACATTTAATTTAGTATAAATATTTCTCATTAGATAAAGCAGCACATTTTTTTTGTTTTTAAAAAGAATACCTGGTATTCATTCCAGATCTGACAGAAGGCTTTGAAAAGTGGACAATGGGACCTAGTTGAACAAACCTTTACTAATCAAATCAATGCAAACTAATACAACAGATGGCCAAACATTGCAAACACTCTGCATCAATCAACACAAATATTTCTGTAAAACGTGGTGTTCATTTTACAACAGTGTTTTCCTGACAATGCAAATCTGATGGAAACTATTCTGTAGAGATTTATTTCCTCTGTGAGCAGTTTCAGGTATTAATTATGTTGTACAATTATTAAAACTCTGGATTTCATTTGAAGTCAGTGAAATGAAAATTAGATGGCATCAATAAAGGTTGATTGACCTCCCCCATCATCCCCTTACCTGGTTCCAACTGTAAGGACTTTGCCCTTGAGATCCAACAAACCTCAAAGTGGCCTGAGTTGATGCCAATTCAGATTAAAATACAGACAATTAACTACTTCTTTTACCAGGATGTCTAAACTTCCCACCTTTCTACTTTAAACACAGGCTGCAGAAATAAGCTATATTTCACCATCTAAAATTACCTGACAATTTGGAAGGGGCATTAATCAGCAATGGGATATTTCCCCTTTATGCTATGTCTAGCAAATCAGTGAATGCACTTTCTTATAAATAAGTTCATGGTTTTAACATAACTAGTGCACATGGAATTTGTGCCCATTATTGCATCAGAATCATTGGAAACTCCTTATGTATACATAAATTAAATATATTTTACTTAATCACACACACCAGTGGCATTGCTCATGGGAGGTATGTACATTCATAAGGAGTGATCAATGTGAAATGTTGAAGCAAGTTAATTAATGTATAAATTATGGACTGGGGCAGGTGTGGCCATAATTGTGTGGGTGGGAAGTGTCGAATTGGAAAAGTAGTAATTACCAGGATGAAAAATATTTAGAATCTGTGCAACGTAAGATTACAGAAAAAAATTATATTTAAACAGTGTTTAATTCCATTATTAGGACATTGGGCAACATCCTCATTCAATGAATGGGGTGAAGTCACAGTTGTACATAAGTAAAATCAGCAAGGTCACACACATAGCAAAGTCATGAATGGGAGAGAATGTGTTTTTGAAGGTGTTGTTTACAGAAGTGTCAGAGAGGATTAGAAACTCTGCACTTTTCCTTCAGTAGGCCACAGAAGTTTTGAAACCTGCCTCAACATGAACATAGGCATTCACCATTGAGACTCTCGAGCTGAGAGAGATGGACGAAGGATTTTTATTAGTCAGCATGTGGCAGGTTGTGGGAGGTGGTGGAGACTGTAATGTGCCAAAACGTCATTTGGGAAGTGCCCTGGAAGATGCCCTGCCAGTAGGTGATCTATCCAGAGGCAGGAATAGCAGACCAGCCAGGGCCCCTCTGTACTTTCTTGGCTGTTGGCATGTTGCTAGGCTGAGTTCTCATACCATTGTGTAGGGACTCTACCAGCTCCAAGGAAAATGTCTTCCTGTGCTTCCCTGGCAAGGAAGAGATGGGGTGGAGTGAAGCCAGAGGCCTACTTTAATCCTGCAAAAGGTAACTCTCTCCCACCCTTCCCTTGCTGCCTTACAGTGGCCACTTCTCTCAGGATGATGTTTCAAGATTGCAGTGCTGCTGGCTGAAGGAACGTGGCTGTAAGCTTTATGGTTGGGAAGCTGTGCATTGCACTTCCCATAATGATGTCAGAGAAAGCATCAGTGAAAAATGTGGGTATAAGGTGGATTTTGATCATGACTTCAGCAGTGGAAGATAGAATTGTGTAAAGCTGGGAAACGTTCCAGGAAGCTTGTTATTGATTAATCTCAGCATTGGCTCATCAATCTCTCTGAAGCTAGATTAATCAATAAATAACACTGACCCTCTGATTATACTATGCCAACAGCATGCCTCTCTTCTTGAATTCACCACATCCCCCGTCAGCCAATTCTTGCATGTTTGCCTCCTGGCAGTATCATGGGGGAGATCTTGCCTCCCCTCTGAATGTGTGGCACAGCCCAAAACTCCCCACTCCCAGTTCTTGGATGATCCTGCCAAGGGGCTCAGTTTAATGACTCATCCAAAGGACAGCACCACTGGAAAGCTAGCATCAATCAGCACTGCAGTGCAGCATCAGCCTAACTTACTCTCACCCAGAATCAGTCTTCAATCTTGATAGCAATTTTAGGTAATTGGCATTAGAATGAATGAGCAGGATGACAGAAGGTGAAGTTTGTTTTTATTCATTCATGGGATGTGGGCGTCACTGGCTGGGCCAGCACTTATTACCAATTCCCAGTTGCCCTTGAGAAGATGGTGGTGAGGTACCTTTTTGAACCGTTGCTGTCCAGTGCTGTTGATAGATGCATAATGCTGCGAGGGAGGGAGTTCCAGGATGTTGACCCTGTCACCGTGGAGGAATGGCACATACTTCCAAATCAGGATGGAGAGCAGCTTGGGGGGGAACCTGCAGGTTGTGATATACCCAAGTACCTGTAGCTCACCTTCTAGTGGTTGTAAGTTTGGAAGTTGTTGTGTAAGGAGCCTTGGTGAAATTCTGAAGTGTAAGTTGTAGATGCTCAAATGTAGAAACTTAGGCTCCTTCATGTGCACCTTCCAAACTCACAACCTTCACCATCTAGAAGGACAAGGGCAGCAGACACATAGAACATATAGAACATAGAACAATACAGCACAGAACAGGCCCTTCGGCCCACGATGTTGTGCCGAACTTCTATCCTAGATTAAGCACCCATCCATGTACCTATCCAAATGCCGCTTAAAGGTCGCCAATGAATCTGACTCTACCACTCCCACGGGCAGCGCATTCCATGCCCCCACCACTCTCTGGGTGAAGAACCCACCCCTGACATCTCCCCTATACCTTCCACCCTTCACCTTAAATTTATGTCCCCTTGTAACACTCTGTTGTACCCGGGGAAAAAGTTTCTGACTGTCTACTCTATCTATTCCTCTGATCATCTTATAAACCTCTATCAAGTCACCCCTCATCCTTCGCCGTTCCAACAAGAAAAGGCCGAGAACTCTCAACCTATCCTCGTACGACCTACTCTCCATTCCAGGCAACATCCTGGTAAATCTTCTCTGCACCCTCTCCAAAGCTTCCACATCTTTCCTAAAGTGAGGCGACCAGAACTGCACACAGTACTCCAAATGTGGCCTAACCAAAGTCCTGTACAGCTGCAACATCACCTCATGACTCTTGAATTCAATCCCTCTGCTAATGAACGATAATACTCCATAGGCCTTCTTACAAACTCTATCCACCTGAGTGGCAACCTTCAAAGATCTATGTACATAGACCCCAAGATCCCTCTGTTCCTCCACCTGACCAAGAACCCAACCATTAACCCTGTATTCCGCATTCTTATTTGTTCTTCCAAAATGGACAACTTCACACTTGGCAGGGTTGAACTCCATCTGCCACTCCTCAGCCCAGCTCTGCATCATATCTAAGTCCCTCTGCAGCCGACAACAGCCCTCCTCACTGTCCACAACTCCACCTATCTTTGTATCATCTGCAAATTTACTGACCCACCCTTCGACTCCCTCATCTAAGTCATTAATAAAAATTACAAACAGCAGAGGACCCAGAACTGATACCTGCGGAACTCCACTTGTAACTGGACTCCATGCTGAATATTTACCATCTACTACCACTCTCTGACTTCGACCGGTTAGCCAGTTTTCTATCCAATTGGCCAAATTTCCCTCTATCCCATGCCTCCTGACTTTCCGCATAAGCCTACCATGGGGAACCTTATCAAATGCCTTACTAAAATCCATGTACACTACATCCACTGCTCTACCCTCATCCACATGCTTGGTCACCTCCTCGAAGAATTCAATAAGACTTGTAAGGCAAGACCTACCCTTCACAAATCCGTGCTGGCTGTCCCTAATCAAGCAGTGCCGTTCCAGATACTCGTAAATCCTATCCCTCAGTACCCTTTCCATTACTTTGCCTACCACAGAAGTAAGACTAACTGGCCTGTAATTCCCGGGGTTATCCCTATTCCCTTTTTTGAACAGGGGCACAACATTCGCTACTCTCCAGTCCCCTGGTACCACCCCCGTTGCCAGTGAAGACGAGAAGATCATTGCCAACGGTACTGCAATTTCCTCTCTTGCTTCCCACATAATCCTAGGATATATCCCGTCAGGCCCAGGGGACTTGTCTATCCTCAAGTTGTTCAAAATGTCCAACACATCTTCCTTCCTAACAGATATCTCTTCTAGCTTATCAGTCCGTTTCACACTCTCCTCTTCAACAATACAGTCCCTCTCGTTCGTAAATACTGAAGAGAAGTACTTGTTCAAGACCTCTCCTATCTCTTCCGACTCAATACACAGTCTCCCACCACTGTCCTTGATCGGACCTACCCTCGTTCTCGTCATTCTCAGGTTTCTCACATACGCATAGAATGCCTTGGGGTTATCCTTGATCCTATCCGCCAGGGATTTTTCATGCCCTCTCTTAGCTCTCCTAATCCCTTTCTTCAGGTCCCTTCTGGCTATCCTGTATCCCTCCACTGCTCTGTGTGAACCTTGTTTCCTCAACCTTATGTAAGCCTCCTTCTTCCTCTTTACTAGACATTCAACCTCCCTCGTCAACCAAGGCTCCCTCACACGACCATTTCTTTCCTGCCTGATCGGTACATACATATCAAGGACACGTCGTATCTGCTCCTTGAAAAAGTCCCACATTTCCACCACATCCTTCCCTGACAGCCTATGCTCCCAACGTATGCTCCTCAAATCCTGTCTTACAGCATCGTAATTTCCCTTCCCCCAATTGTAAAAACTTCCTTGTTGTGTGCACCTATCTCTCTCCATAACCAAGGTGAAAGTCACAGAATTGTGGTCGCCATCACCAAAATGTTCACCCACTAACAAGCCCACCACTTGTCCCGGTTCGTTACCGAGTACCAAATCCAATATGGCCTCCCCTCTGGTTGGACAATCTACATACTGCGTTAGAAAAGCTTCCTGGACACACTGCACAAACACCGCCCCATCCAATCTACTTGATCTAAAGAGCTTCCAATCAATATTTGGGAAGTTGAAGTCGCCCTAGTAACACTAGCACCTGCAACTTCTAAATGAAGGAATTGTACCAACATTGCTTTGGTGTTGCTGGGTCAAAATCTTGGGATTCACTTTCTAACAGTATTGTAGGTGCCCCTACATATCATGGACTGCAGCAGGTCAACAATGTAGATCACTACCATCTTCTCAAGGGCAATAGGAGATGGGCAATAAGTGTTGGCCCAGCCAGTCATTAATACATGCTGGGAATAAGTTTTTAAAAGAAACATTCATCCTTAAACTCTGCTCCTCTTTCGACAGATGCTGCCAGATCTAGTCAGCATTTTCAGCTTCTATCGTCTTGATTATTAATGACATAACTGACTATTTTGGAGGCTACTGGTCAAGACCTTAGCATAACTGTCTTCTCTTCATTGTGTAGTGTTATGGGATTTTTTTTACATCTACCTACATAAACTAGGGCTCAGGTTCTTGCTCTGTGCCAAGCACAGTTTACCATTCAGCTTTCCTGGAGGGTTACTGTTGAGTGAGGGAATGATTTTGAATGAGTTAATGTCGGAGTTGCATTAGCTCCACCCAATCTGATGGTGTCATACAGTCTTTTGGCGAGAGAAACATTTTGTCTTGGATGAGGTCCTGATGGATGTAGACATGACATGTTTGGTACCTGATAGTTCTAACTGTGCCTAACTAGTTAATCTTAATTGTATCTATATCTATCATGTTATGTCAGACAAGTTCTTCTTCTTGTTAAGTCTCTCGAGTAGAGTACCCTCGATCACAGATAATTAAAACAGCTCTTAGGCTCAGCGTAGTTAGGATGGTTAATGGCAGCAAACTACACCTGACCACAAGCCACAGATTCCAAAATGGGTTGCTGGAAAAGCGCAGCAGGTCAGGCAGCATCCAAGGAGCTGGAGAATCAACATTTCAGGCATAAGCCCTTCTTCAGGAATGTAGAGGGAGGAAGAGAGCTTCTTCAAGGATATAGCTCTGATTCTCCAGCATCTGCAGTTCTCACTTTTTCCACAAGCCACAGATTGGCAACTACATCTCAAGTATCAGCGTAAGTTATATGTTCACCCCAATTAGGAGGAAACTGAAAAGTCCAATGTAAATGAAAAGGCAAACAATAGGTAAAAGAGGAATAAAAACATTGCCAGTGCAGGTCTGAATATTAATCAGCTTTCAGAATCCAATCCAATCCAATAAACTTTCATTCCCCTTTTATAAAATGATGTGAATTCTTTAAGTGGACTGCCATCTTAATTTGTTCCTGAGTTCCTTATGTCAGCTACCTGCCAAATATATGAATAATATTGCACTTATAAGTGAATTGTTTATTCAATGTAGCACTCTTCTTATCCCTTAAAACAATTTCAACTTTGGCCAGATGCCATACTCTAGTAAGATTCCTCTCTCTAAATGGAGTGAGCTTTTTTGCCAACTGGAATTGGTCTGTCAATATGGTTGACATCAAAAACTGCTCTCCTCATAGAATAACTGACAGCAAGGGAACATGCCAATAAAAATCATTAAAGAAACAGAAAGTCCTAAATGTATCCATCACTTATGTGCATAAGAAACGATATAAGTTTGGACCTTCGCCCAAGGCTCCGGTACATGCTCAGAATCCAGTCATTTTACGCAGTCATCCAAAACCTTATGAGTATTCCTCCAGCCATCTGCTACATCCTACGGAATACATGAGAAATATCTGTGGAAATCGGTTTGACAGAAAAATACAACAAAGAACAAGTAAAATGGAAGGAGAAATAATTAACTATGTGTACATTTCCTGTCTACCATGTTCTGATATGTTTTACTCTACACATTACATAATTGGAGAACCAGCCAACCTGAGTGTGAGGTAAAAAAATGGAATGGCAGTCAGGTTCACAGTCTGATTATCCTTTGTAAACTGCGTTCAGAGAGAAATTGGTAACCTGAGCAACTTCAGGCCAGAGGTAAAGCTGTAATTGGATGGGAGGAGGTGGACTTGACTCACCTGATCCAAACCGAAACCAAAACTCCAGCCGTTCACTTTGTCAAACACCTCTATGAATTCTCTCTCAGACACTGCTCCAGGTAGAATCAATACTCGCATCAGTTGCAGTTTGCATCACTTTAGGGCAATCTCAGGTTTTCTGGTCCAAATAATTTGAGCAACTTCAGACTTTGGGTGTACAATCCACTTTCTTGTTACATGCAGTGGATTATCAAATATCTGAGATGTAAGGCACGTTAAGGGAGATTGTTCTGCCAAGGGCTCTGAGTCATGCATTAGATACTTTTCTTTAAGTGGACTGCCATCTTAATTTGTTCCTGAGTTCTACTAAATCCACTCAACTCACAGTCTCATGGAGTATCTCCCAAACCTCTGATTCAGGCCACAGAAAGTCTACTTCATTTTGTTTCTGACCTGCTGACCTGGCAGCATTTTCATCCTTTCCAATGGATTACCACACACCTCTCCATCTTGAACTTAGGTTTTCCCATTCACTTAGAATCAAAGAATCATAAAGACGTAGATGGAGGTCATTCAGTTCATCAAACTTATTTGGGACACTGTGTCCCTTTAAAACATTCCGATACCATTTGCACCATAATTAATTTTGGTCCCATGCAATTAGTCATATCTTCATCTAATTGATTATACAAAATGGTGAAAAGTTGAGACTGCAGAATACCATTTCTCACACCTGAGTATATATCTTTACCCCAATTCTGATTCCTACCTGTCACCTAATGATAAACCAAAGTCAAATAACTGCCTCTATTTCATGGCATTCTCATGTTTTGCTCATGATATGCTTTATGGAACTTTGTCAAATGCCTTCCAGAAGGCCACAAAATGGAACACCCACAGGCACTCCCTTGACATCCTTGGAAAAGTCAATGAGATTATCAGATGCAACATACAATTAACAAAGTCATGCTGGACTCTCTGTCCATGTTATACAAAATAACTTCACCACAACTCATGCAGGAAGTGTTGTTATTTGCCACTAGCATTTTGAAGCTGTGTTCAGAGGAATAAGAATTAGTTTACAGAGACATTAAGCTAGCAGCATCATGGTCACACAATCTTTCAATAAGTCTATTTAACTGAGTTAAGATGAACCATTTGAATTGAAACTTGATAAACTCTGGCACACCAACACTGAATGGAAATTATTTAGTTTATTTTACATCCATTTCAATGTGTTAACTGGACAGAGCATCAGATACTCACTTTGGCAGGAGAGATCACAGGTTCCACCAAGAGGTCGATCAGTGGCTGATAGTACATTGATGGTAATATCCGGTCCTCTGCCAACCTGACTTTTAATCGTAATGCTCCTAATTTACCACTGTGAAAATACAGATAATATGACAATGACATTGGCACTGTCCATCTGGAGTTAGGAAAAGATATCACTGACCTTTGTAGGTATGTCTTACGTAATTGCTCAGGATTTATAAGAGAAGCTCTGCATTCTGTTTATAAGTACTGATGTAGACCATCTAGAACATAGTGACCAGAATACATCACACATTAGGATGATCTAGAGGATGCAAGTATAGCTAAGAATTATGTCAGTACATTGAACACAAACTGATTTTGATGAGCTGAGAACAGAACTTGTGAAAACAAAATATGCCACAATATCTGCAAACAGCAAAGTAGACCAACAATGGGCAAGGGTTAGAACAGTTTTCAATAACAGCGCAGGAAAAATATTCTGCATTAAAAGGAAAGAAATTAAAACTATTGAGACTTTATTGATGAATAAAGGTACGAGATGACAATTGAGAGTATGGAAAGAGGCATACATTAAGTAGACAGACGACACTGGACAGTAAGAGAGAACACAAAGAGATTAAGAGAAAAATAAAGAAATAGAAAGAGGAGCTATGCCATCAGGGAATATTGAATGAACTCATAAAATATTTTATAGACACATCAGTAGAAGGTGAAGACTGAGATGACAGTGAGACCATTGGTGGATAAGTCATGATGAAAACATTACAGATAAAAATAAAGAGTTTACAGAAATATTAACTAATTATTTTGCGTCAATAGTCACCAGAGAGATAACCGGTCAGCATTACATTGAATGATAAGATAACTAATGAGATAAGTGTGGAAAAAGTGAGGACTGCAGATGCTGGAGATCAGAGCTGAAAATGTGTTGCTGGAAAAGCGCAGCAGATCAGGCAGCATCCAAGGAGCAGGAGAATCAACGTTGCAGGCATGGAATAATGAAAGTGCCAAGCAGGCTAAGATAAAAGGTAGGGAGGAGAGACTTGGGGGAGGGGCATTGGAAATGTGATAGGTGGAAGTGAGGGTGATAAGGTGAGGGTGATAAGGTGAGGGTGATAGGCCGGAATGGGGATGGGGGCGGAGAGGTCAGGAAGAAGATTGCAAGTTAGGAAGGTGGTGCTGAGTTCGAGGGTTGGGACTGAGACAAGGTGGGGGGAGAGGAAATGAGGAAACTCCAGTCCCAACCCTCGAACTCAGCACCACCTTCCTAACTTGCAATCTTCTTCCTGACCTCTCTGCCCCCACCCCCACTCCGGCCTATAACCCTCACCTTATCACCCTCACCTTAACCTCCTTCCACCAATCGCATTTCCAACGCCACTCCCCAAGTCCCTCCTCCCTACCTTTTATCTTAGCCTGCTTGGCACACTCTTCTCATTCCTGAAGAAGTGCTCATGCCCGAAACATCGATTCTCCTGCTCCTTGGATGCTGCCTGACCTGCTGCGCTTTTCCAGCAACACATTTTCAGCTAATGAGATAAGTCTGTTTAGATTAAAAAATGTGATGCATTAAATAAAACAATCAAATTAAGAGGATAAAACCCCAGTTTGGATGGATTGCATCTCCACATTTTAAAAGAATCAAGAAAAGAGATAGCAGAGACACTCCTACATATATTTAATAGTTTATTCAAGAAAGTTTACAGCCAGAGGACTCGGGGATACTAACATTATACCTATATTTAAGAGGAGAGACAGGGCACATTTAGTGAATTATAGACCAGTTAATTTAACTTAACTGGCAAGAAAAGTAATGAAATGTCCACTAAATGAGAGAAGAGGAGAATACCTACGACTAAAAAAAAGTCAGCACAGATTTCAAAAGTACAGCAGATACAGACAAGGTTCATCAGGATGTTGACTGGGATGGAGAAACTGAACTATAAAGAGAAATTAGATAGGCTTGGACTGTTTTTTTTAGAACAGAGAAGACTGAGGGAAGGTATGATTGAGGTGTATAAGATTATGAGGGGCATGGACAGAGTGAATAGACAGCAGCTGTTTCTCTTGTTGAGGGGCCAATCATGACAGGGTAATTGGTGTATATTTTGGTTTAAAAGTGAGTTTGAGATAAAATAGAATATTGGACTTTATTTCGTGAGGCTCAGAAAACAAGGGTAGTGAAGTTATGGTCCAGTTGAACACAGATTTCATCCAGTGTTCGATTGTACTAAAAGGTAGAGATCAGATTTTCCACAATGACATGGAAACTTAAGTAAGGGTTAAATTATGAGGACATGCTGCATAAACATAGCTTGAATCACCTTGAATTTAAAAGGCTGATAGACAATCAAACCAAGGTATTTAAAACAATTTAAAGAAGCTTCTGATGGGGACATCTCAAACAGAAAAGCAATATTAGGAAGTAAGGGTTACACAAAGGGTGGTTGAAATCTGGAGTTTACTTCCATTAAGTTGTGCAATTCAGGTCAATTGAAGTTATGGAGAGTATTATGGTATGCATCAAGGGATATGGATCAAAAATAGATTGATGGGGTTGTGGTTCAGATCAGAGGAAGAAAGATCCTAAGGGGAGGCAGGGGCAGCCATGGTTGATGAGGAAAGTTAAAGACTATATAAAGGTAAAAGAGAAGAAATATAACATAGCAAAGATGAGTGGGAAACTGGAGGACTGGGAAACTTTTAAAGAACAACAGAGGATAACCAGAAAGGCAATACGCAGAGAAAAAAATGAGGTATGAAGGCAAACTGGCCAAAAATATAAGGGAGGATAGCAAAAGCTTTTTGGGGTATGTAAAAAGAAAACAAATGTTTAAGACTAAAATTGGGCTCTTAAAGACAGAAATGGGTGTATTTATTATGGGGATCAAGGAAAATGCAGAAGAGTTGAATAGGTACTTTGGATCTGTCTTCACTGGGGGAGACACAAGCAATCTCCCAGATGTAGTAGTGGCTGAAGGACCTAGTGTAATGGATGAACTGAAAGGAATTATATTAGGCAGGAAATGGTGTTGGATAGACTGTTAGGTCTGAAGGCTGATAAGAGGCTGGGACCTGATGATCTGATTCCCAGGGTACTTAAGGAGGTGGCTGTAGAAATCCTGGATGCATTGGTAATCATTTTCCAATGTTCTATCAATTCATAATCAGTTCCTATGGATTGGAGGGTGGCTAATGTTGTCCCACTTTTCAAGAAGGGAGGGAGAGAGAAAACAGGGAATTTTAGACCAGTTAGCCTGACATTTAGATAGTAATCTGTCTTCCTGTTCTTGCCACCAAAGTGGATAACCACACATCAGTGGTGGGAAAGATGCTGGAGTCAATTATAAAAGCTGAAATTACGACTCATTTGGATAGCAGTAACAGGATAGGTCAGAGTCAGCATGGATTTACGAAGGGGAAATCATACTTGACTAACCTTCTGGAATCTTTTGAGGCTTTAACTATGAAGATGGACAAGGGAGAGCCAGTGGATGTCATGTACCTGGACTTTCAGAAAGCCTTTGATAAAGTCCCACATAGGAGATTAGTGAGAAAAATTAGGGCACGTGGTATTGAGGGCAAAATACTGACTTGGATTGAAAATTGGCAGACTGACAGGAAGCAAAAAGTAGTGATAAATGGGTCCCTTTCAGAAAAGCAGGCAGTGACCAGTGGAGTACCACAAGGTTCAATGCTAGGACCACAGCGGTTTACAATATACATTAATGATATAGATGAAGGCATTAAAAGTAATGTTAGCAAATTTGCTGATGACCCAAAGCTGGGTGGCAGGGTGAAATGTGAGGAGGATGTTAATAGAATACAGGGTGACCTGGACAGGTTAGGTGAGTGGACAGATGCATGGCAGATGCAGTTTAATGTGGATAAATGTGTGGTTATCCACTTTGGTGGCAAGAACAGGAAGACAGATTACTACCTAAATGAAGTCAAGTTAGGTAAAGGGACAGTACAACGAGATCTAGGTGTTCTTGTACATCAGGCAATGAAAGCAAGCATGCAGGTACAGCAGGTAGTGAAGAAAGCTAATGACATGCTGGCCTTCATAACAGGAGGAATTGAGTATAGGAACAAAGAGGCCCTTCTGCAGCTATATAGGGCCCTGGTGCGACTGCACCTGGAGTATTGTGTGCAGGTTTGGTCTCCAAATTTGAGGAAGGACATTCAGACTATTGAGAGTGCGCAGTGTAGGTTCAGGAGGTTAATTCCTGGATGACAGGACTATCATTTGTTGAAAGATTGGAGCGAATGGGCTTGTATACACTTGAATGTAGAAGGGTTCTGATTGAGACGTATAAGATTATTAAAGGATTGGACACTCTGGAGGCAGGAAGCATGTTTCTGCTGATGGGTGAGTCCAGAACCAGAGGACACAGTTTAAAAATAAGGGGTAGGGCATTTAGAACAGAGTTGTGGAGAAACTTCTTCATCCAGAGAGTGGTGGGTGTATGGAATGCTCTGCCCCAGAAGGCAATGGAAATAAAGTCTCTGGATACTTTTAAGAAAGAAATGGATAGAGCTCTTTAAGGTAGTGGAATCAAAGGTTATGGAGATAAGGCAGGAACAGGATACTGATTGTGGATGATCCGCCATGATCATAATGAATGGTCTACTCCTGCACCTATTGTCTATTGTCTAGTGATTTACTTTCAGTGACAGAACAGGATTGAGGCATTGAATGGCCTATTCATTTTCCTATGTTTCTACTAAAATGCCACCTTTAATGTATCACAGTCCAAAACATAAATATGGCTCCATGGAGGAAAGTTTGAGGTTTTACAGCCAGCCTCACCCGGTGATTGGACATATTAGAAAACTGCTTCTGACCATTTGAAGTAATGATGGGAAAGTAGTACATTGTCTGCACCTGTATTTCAACATGCACTCCTCACTGGAGGCACTCCCCATCAGCCATGCAAGCTTAGAGAATCATCTTTCCTGTTTAAACCAATTGGGTTCAGAATCACTTAGTGATTATAAATTTCATTCATAAAATTTCCCTGAAGCTTTACAGAGTATTCCAATGGAAAATTACTCCAGCAGGGCCGCAAAACAACCCAGACAATAAAACCTCAAAGATGCTATTCTTTTAAACCATTTGGTCAAAGACCCATAACAATATGAAAGGAGGCCATTCAGCCCCTAGACCCATTGTGGGCCTTTATAGAGCAATCCGTCCCATTTCCCCATTCTATCTGTGTTTTCTCTCAAGTGCCCATCCAACTTTTTTTTAAGAAACCCGGGTCACCTAATTCTTGTGCCATCAACTAATGGGAACAGCCTTCCCTTGGGGCGGCACGGTGGCACAGTGGTTAGCACTGCTGCCTCACAGCGCCAGAGACCCGGGTTCAATTCCTGACTCAGGCGACTGACTGTGTGGAGTTTGCACGTTCTCCCCATGTCTGCGTGGGTTTCCTCCGGGTGTTCCGGTTTCCTCCCACAGTCCAAAGATGTGCAGGTCAGGTGAATTGGCCTTGCTAAATTGCCTGTAGTGTTAGGTAAAGGAGTAAATGGAGGGGAATGGGTGGGTTGCGCTTCGGCGGGTCGGTGTGGACTTGTTGGGCCGAAGGGCCTGTTTCCACACTGTAAGTAATCAAATCTAATCAAAAGCTGTCAGTGTCTTGTACAACTCCAATAAATTTCTCCAAGATCCCTTTTGCTCCAAAGAGAACAACTTTAATATCATTTCAAGTGAAAAAGGGATGGATTCAGTTTTGCAGAATTATCCTATCCTTGTTAGGAGAGTAGCAGACAAAAAATACCTGTCCAATTTCATGAAAGGCAAGCATACAATAGGTTTGATTAGCAAAGGAACAGAGTTTAAATAGAGAGAGAAGGTGATGATGAGCTGATGGTGTCATTCTGAGTAAGACTAATTATACCTTTTCTGGGGTGTTGAGTATAAATGTCACTATGAAAGTCAAAGAAGACACATACAGGATGATTCTACAAGAACATGTTCCCAACACAAGGCCTTGCTCACTGGTCAGGCCTGATGGGAATGGGACTGCATTGCCCACATTTCTCTACCAATTAAGAAGTGGTTGAAATTGTTCACAATCTGAAGGATTCAAAAATTCGGAGAAATCGTGCAGAATTAGAATTAAATCAAGTATCATGTTAAGTAGGTTGATGGTTTTATACTCATGGTAATAGGCACCTGGAAGAAACTATTGGAAATCAAACAGAATAAACTAGTTCAACAAACTAAACTCTACAATCCTGCCACACCCAAATGTAAATAATAGTGGACAATTAAAGAATTCATTGAGGGAGGAGGCTCCACATATATCCCACCCTCATTAATAAAGGAGCCCAGCTCATCTGTGCAAAAAAGACAAGGCTGAAGCATTTACATCCATCTTCAATCAGATATGCTAGGTATTTGATCCATCTGAGATGAGGAGGAATTTCTTCATTCAGAGGGTGGTGAATCTTTGGAGCTCATTGTCACAGAAGGCTGACTGTATTTAAGACAGAGATAGATAGGTTATTGATTAGTAAAGGGACCACGGGTTCGAAGGAGAAGGCGGGAGAATGGGTTTGAGAAGTAGATCATTGTGGTTCAAACTTGATGGGCTGAATGGCCCACATACAGTCATAGAGTCATAGAGATGTACAGCATGGAAACAGACCCTTTGGTCCAACTTGTCCATGTCAACCAGATTTCCCAACCTAATCTAGTCCCATTTGCCAGCATTTGGCACATATCCATCTAAACCCTTCCTATTCATATACCCATCCAGACTCTTTTGAAATGTTGTAATTATACCAGCCTCCACCACTTCCTCTGGCAACTCATTCCATATACGCACCACCCCCTTCATGAAAAAGTTGCCCCTTAGGTCCCTTTTATATCTTTCCCCTCTCACCCTAAATCTATGCCCTCTAGTTCTGGACTCCCCCACCCCAAAGACCTTGTCTATTTACCCTATCTATGCCCCTCATGATTTTATAAGGTCTTCAGTCTCTGATGCTCAAGGAAAAACAGCCCCAGCCTATTCAGCATCTCCCTATAGCTCAAATCCTCCAACCCTGGTTAAATGCTTGTAAATCTTTTCTGACACTTTTGAGTTTCATGACATCTTTCCAATAGGAAGGAGACCAGATTCACACACAATATTCTAAAAGTGGCCTCATCAATGTCCTGTACATTTTGGTTCACTCCATATGTTATCAAGAAATGACTAAAGACACTGGATACTGCAAAAGCAATGGGGCTTGACAACATTCTGGCAATAGCATTGAGGTTTTGTGTTCTGGAACTAGCCATATCCGAAGCCAAGTTGTTCACAGTACACCCACAACATTGACATCTACTAGACAATGTGGAAGATTTCCCAAGTATGTCATGTTTCCAAAAGTAGGGTAAGTCCAGCCCTGACAGTTACTGCCCTATCAATTTCTCTCAATTATTACCATAGTTACGTAAGAAATCATCAACAGAGCTATCAGATGGTACTTTCAAAGGAGTAACTTTGAATGCTTGGGAACGCAAACACTTCTTTCCAAGCAATGTGTCATCTTGAATTGGAAATGTACTGTTGTTCACTCATGGTCACTGGGTCAAAGTCCTGGAACTACACTCCCAACGCAGTGTGCCAAACAACACCCCATTGAATGCAATGGTTCTAAAAAGCAGCTCACTACCAACATCTTCATGGTAACTAGGATGAGTAATAATTACTGGCCTAATCTACATTGCCCACATCCCATGAATGAAACATTAAAAATCAAGAAACGAGGTATGCTACTGATTAACATAGAGACAGTTGGCTTTGATACACGGCATGAAACTGGAGATTGAAATTAACCAAAAAGAGGTGGAATTATTGGATCAAATGCATTTAGTTCATAGAAACAGTTGAATTCCATTTGATCCAACATGGATTACTCACCTATTGAAAAGAATTTGTTCACACAATAATATCGCTGACCGTATTTTGAAGTTCACCTGTTACCAGCCATGTGCAAGTTGTGCCACTTAGTTTTGTGACAAGGTTATAATGGTATACATGCCTTATGGCTAAAACATAATCAACTACATGTGACAGCAGAAATCCAAAGCCATGAATTAACAGGAACTACTTACCCTTCATCATCTTCATTTTTTTCAAAAGGCAACAATCTAAACCAACCCTTGGTCACTTGAGTCTTCAAAAGGGCACCTAGATTGAAGTCAACCTGTTTAGCAAAGAAACAGGTATATTGCTTTGCATGTGTACAAATAAGAACAAGCAGTGAAAACACAGCTATCAATTAAACTAGTTGGTGTTGATCTAATGTTTCTACTTGTAGCTGCAATGACATCTGGAAGCTCAAAACCACTTACAACAGAGCAGTCTGTTTTATGAGTACATTGATCACTGGCCTCAGAATCTATTTACTACCTCAGTGGAAACAGCAGTTCAAGAAAGCAGCTCACTACCACATTCATCATGGTAACTAGGGCTTCAGTGTGTTCTGCCTAGAGGATGTATTGCACCAACACGCTGAGCTCAGTTTAATAGCACCTCCTGTCTTTAACAAGAGTAGCAAAACCAATGACTTCAAGGTCCCCTACAAGTACCTCCAAGCTTAGACATGTAACCTGGACATGTAGTTCCAATCCTGGAATTCCTCACAATAATCCTTGTGAGGAACCATGTCCCTCACAAGGATTATGGCAATGAGTTTTGAGAAGATTTGTAGCTCAGGTTGAGGTTCTGGATGTAGGTTTGCTCGCTGAGCTAGAAGGTTCATTTTCAGATGTTTCGTCACCATACTAGGCAACATCGTTAGTGAGCCTCCGAACAAAGCACTGCTGATGTTTCCTGCTTTCTATTTACATGTTAGGGTTTATTTGGGTTGGTAATGTCATTTTTTGTGGTGATGTCATTTCCTATGGTGATGTCATTTCCTGTTCTTTTTCTCAGGGGCTGGCAAATGGGATCCAAGTCAATATATTTGTTGATAGATTTCCGGTTAGAATGCCATGCTTCTAGGAATTCTCATGCATGTCCAACCGGAACTCTATCAACAAACACATTGACTTGGACCCATTTACCACCCACCCTGAGAAAAGAACAGGAAATGACATCACCACAGGAAATGACATCACCAACCCAAAGAAACCCAAACATATAAATAGAAAGCAGGAAACATCAGCAGTGCTTCGTCTGGAGGATCACTGAAGATGTTACCTAATATGGTGACGAAATGTCTGAAAATGAACCTTCCAACTCAACAAGCAAACCTACATCCAGATTATGGGCAACATTGGCTATAACTAATTAGCAGTGACCAGCTCCTGAGAGCAACTTTAAAACATAAACTTGAGTGCTAGACTAATCAAGGAAAACGTGAAAATTTAGTTCACAAGTGTTCTATTTTCTTCTCATACTACATAGATATTTAGAGCAAGTTACGTCTGCATTTCAGTCCTGACTAAATCTCAGGAAATTTGAAAATTAGAATCCTGCAAATGAATAATAACTGCAATTATTCTATTAGATTCAATTGGAAAATTGCAGCTATATTTTAGTAGGAATGCTTACAGGATTCATCAGATCAGTTATTACAGTTCATAGGAGTTGCAGACTAATGAGATAGAGAGTCCAGCATGAACTATACCTTTCTTTATTGCATGGTACAGAAAGGATGAAGCAAGATTAGAACACAACAAAGTAGACAAGACTAGTACGTCTTTTACACTGAAGTGGTCCGTATACACTCCAATTCACAGGATCTGCAAGCTGCAATAAAATTCCTTCCGATTTTACAGTGAACCAGTGCAGCCCGCAAATAGTCTGCAAATAAATACCAAGTTACATTCTCAACAGACCTGTCTCAGGCAATGACCAGCTGCAAAAGGACAAATTCTAGCCATCATTCCTTGGCATCATTATCTCCCACAATCAACACTCTCAGGGATTACCACTGATCAGACATTTAGCTGGACCCGTCACATCAATATCACAGCAACAAGAGCAGTTCAGAGACTATGAGTCCAGTAAAGGAACTCATTTCCTGATTCCCAAAAATTTGCACCACCTCCAAGGCACAAATCAGCAAGGTGATGGCATATTTTCTAATTGCCTGGAAGACTGCAGCAGACCATCTCGTACACAGAGCCCCATTTACCATCGTAAAGACTCATTGCCTCCACCACCGGTACACTGTGACTGCAGTGTGTACTGTGTATATCAGATACACCGCAGCAACTCAAACACCCTTCAACAAGCACCTTCCAAACTTATGACCTCGAGAATTTACAAAGGCAACAAGTCCAATGGAGCAACATTCCAAACTCCCCTCATGTCACCCACGATCCTGATTTGGAAATCTGTCACCGTTCTTTCATGGTTAATGGGTGAAAATCCTAAAACTCCCTCCCTGACAGCACTGTGGGTCTACATATACCAAACGGGCTGCAGCAGTTCAGACATGTGGTTCACCACCACTTTCTCAAATGCTATTAGGAACAGAAAATAAATGCTAGTCCAAAAACTATGTTAAAATAAAAATGTGCAAATTACTGGTGCAATTGGGGAACTGAAGTAATACAAATAAAGAAAGGGGACTCTATTCTTATCCTTTAGGTTCTGAGAACATTGGAGATTACTTTCAATGTGTGGGCTTTTTAGGTTCAGACTGTTTTTCAGATCAGCCTCTGATCTTTAGCTGACCAACTGTGGGTTCCACAAATTGTACTTGGTTAGGCCCAATTTCTGCAGGAATGACAAATCTTACTGACATATTACTGGAGCAGACAACTGGAAACACTCACTCCCCCACTGAGGCAGCAGAAGGCTTTGACATTCTTCAGATAATGTTGCCAATCAGTGGCAATGAATTATCCATCATTTTGATTCAACCAAATGTAGCCACACTGAGGAGGAGCATATGGAGCTCATGGGTTATAAGAATAGCATACTGTGAGAGAGATAATTTTTCTTGCACTTGACAAAATGAATATGAATGACACAAAAGCAAAAATTTTTTTACATTTAGCCTCAGTGGTTTGTAGGAAAGAACTTGCATTTGCATTGGTATTTGACATAAAAATGTCCCCATAAGAGAAATGAAAAATATATAACCTCCTTGTAAGACTTAATTTTTTTCAAAGAGACAGGTTTACAGAAATTGCTACAGTTGGAGTGCAGTAATGGGGCAAAGGAGTCAAGAAAGGCAGATAGAGCACACGTGACTAAGGATCTTTCCTCTTTGGTGTCATGGGATGGAGGGGATCAAAAGACATGTAGAAGGCCAATATGTGGCAGCCAGAGAGCATGGGTGTATTGCTGTTAAGAGGACTTTGAATGAGATACTTTAGGATTGAGAGAGCTGTATAGATTAGCGGGTTTGGGCAGTCTGGAGGATTCACACAGTAGATTTTTGAAAAAGTCAGATGACATTCAGTAGGCAGGCTGGGAAAGTATTAATGAAATCTTCTAGCCCTGACAGTGGGATGGATAAATGCTTTTTTTCTGGTGGATGGATTAAGAATGAAGTCAAGTAACATTAATAGTCATAAAAATGTCCAACCAGACTGCATCATCGTCGACTTCACCAGTTTGCAATCTCCCCTTCCTCACCTCATCCCAGATCCAACCCTCCAACTTGGCACAGCCCTTTTGACCTGTCCTACCTGTCCGTCTTCCTTCCCACCCATCTGCTCCAACCTCCCCACCGACCTATCACAATCACCTCCCCCATCCGCAACCATCTACCTTTCCTCCAGCCCTATCCCCACCCTCCTATTTATCTCTCAGCCCCCTTTCCCCCTCCACATTCCTGATGAAGGGCTTATGCCTGAAATATCCACTCTCCTGATCCTCGGATGTTGCCTGACCTGCTGTGCTTTTCTAGCGCCACACTTTTCAACTTTAAAAACGTAAGAGCTATGTATCCTGAAGCTTAACTAGGAATCCCACAAGATGTCAAAACTGCAGAGCCTCGTCTGGACTAAGCATGTAACGAGGGAGGGAGATACATCAGTCCTAAGAGAACAAAATTCATCAACACCTGATTGTTCGAGCTCCATTTTATGCATGTGTTAACTTTAGAAAGCCAAAGATAGCGATGGGGATAAGGGAAGTGGTTAAAATTAGATCTAGACAGATGGAGGTTTATCCGATAAGTAAGGTTTGTTTCAGGGTTGTGGGATATAGGTAAATTAATGTTACTTCTGCAATTCTGCAATTCCATTTTACAAAGTAAAATGAACTCACACCAGTGTGTAATTGTTTTAGCCAAGAGCTGAGTCAACAAGAATGGAAACGATGTGGAGGAAATATATAATTGTTTTTGTATTAGCTAAAATTGTATGTCAGAATGAAATGTGACTGCAAAACAATGGTAGACATTACGGACAAGTAGATAAGATGTTGTGAGGGGATGAAGTTAAGCTAGATACGCCTGTACAAACAGTAGGTATAAACATCTGTTTCCCACTTTTACAGAGACAGAGGAACAAACCCAAATTAAAAGGGTCATAGGGATCAGAACAGCCTCGGAAAAGGCACAGATGGAGGGGGTAGATAATGATGAAGAAAGAATATGCCTAACAATGACCTATAGTGGGATGAGGTCAAACGGCCTTGTGAGGCCAGAAATAAGCATTGTGTCACAGACAAGGCCGGATAAGGCAAGAGATAAACAGGGGTAATGGGGGCCGGTCTTAGGGAAGTGGAAGATGTAAGCAGGGGAGGAGCAATGTAAAACAAAGAAACCAAATCATATAAATATTGTGTATGAATTGAATTTGGTGTGTGTATGTCCTCTGCCTTATAGACACTGGACATCACACCCACTTGCAAGTGTAAAATAAATGACACTACTGATTCAGATCTTGTCTCGGACTGAAGTTATTGAAGTGAGTGAGCTTTGTTTCTCACAGGGTGATTAGTCATAGAGAGCTACAGCACTGAGAAAGGCCCTTTGGCTCATCATGTCCGTGCCAGTCAAAAACAAGACCCAACTAATTTAGTCTGGGATAATGGACTGGTTGGACTGAAGGGTCTGTTTCTGTGCTGCATGACTCTCTGACTCTATAACTATTCTAATCCCATTTTTTCAGCATTTGGCCAGGCCTTGTATATCTTGGTATCCCAAGTGCACATCTAATTACTTCTTAAATGTTATGAGAGTTTCTGCTTCTAGAATCTGCCCTTCAATCCACTGATTGAAAAACGTTTTCCTCATATCTCCTGTATAAACCTCCAATCCCTTACTTTAAATCTATGCCCCAGTCATTGATCCCGCCATCAAATTTTTGTCCTGTCTATCTTAAGGATATCACACACCTCAGTTATGTCGCCTCTCAATCTCCTCTGCTGAGAGAGAAACTGTAATGATTGTAATGAGGTTAGCCAGATGGACCTCATAGAATATGAGTTCCCTGACTGGGGCTGTTAATCTGGTCCAATCAGGGTGCCCTGGCTGATAGATAAAAAGAGGAGTGTCAGAGATTTTGGTACACTGAGAGCTGACTCTGAAGAGGCAGTACTAGAGGCAAGGGCTGTTCAAGTGTCAATAAATGGTGACTTGGTAACGGGATACCAGCATCTATGGGGTTGTTTCAAAAACAACTCCAACTTGTCCAATCTCTCTTCATAACTGAAATTCTCTAACCCAGGCAACATTTTGGTCAATATCCTCTGTGCCCTCTTCCATTCTATCACATAATGTGGATTCCAGAACTGCACACAATACTCTGGTTGTGACCTAACCCAGTTTTAAACAGTTCCATCATAACCTCCCATGCCCTTACACTGTTCGCCTCGGCTAATAAAGGCAAGTATAGCATATGTCCTCTTCCAAATGATTCTTCCAATACTTCATTAAATATAGTTTTGGCTTGCCTTTTTGTACCAGTTTTAAAATGTTAATTCACAGCAGGGAATAAAACAGCAAATTCTCAGTATTGTACCAATTATATCATTAAGCGGTCTCCGATTGGAATCCAAATTGCAATCATTTAAATTTTGTACTTAAACTGTTCTTACTTCTTGATGAGCTCTGTTTTAAAATGGAAGCAATAGTAAGCCTGGCTTACTCTTACAAAAAATAGCATGAAATAATTAGCTTTATGGTTTTAGTCATGGCAAGAAAAAAACACTCCAATTGGGTATGCTTTAGTCTTGACAATGGAAACAGGTAGTTTTTCTACTAAAAAAAAGCAGAACTGCTGATAATATATTGCAGCCAATTGCAGATGAGGTAACACCACAACACACAGGCTGCCTCACCCACATTCTACAGTATTGTACAAAAACCATGTATACACAAATAAACAGCAGTGGTAGTGGTTTTAACATGTTATGACAATGAAGGAAATGTGTGCCGTTGATGCACTGTCTGTGCATGACAGCAGTTGTAATTTTTAAATAAAATCTGCAAGTCTACCACATCTTTCTCTACAAAATAGACTGAAGAAAAGTGCAAAGCAATTTAAGGCTTAAAAGATTGTCACTTTTGAATATAACAAGGATGCACTATTTATTCAATACAAACCTCAGAAAAATAATCATCCCACTTAATCACTAGAGAAGCAAATAACAAAAACAATTGTTGAGACAGCTCATTACTGTGTGTTACTTAAGGAAAGAAAATCTAAAATACTCAGATATGGAAGAGTTTGAGACTTTTTTCAGCAACCACAAGTTCAACAGATGTCTCAATAACAGGCATTGATATTGCCTCAACAGCAGGAGACCAAAAGAAGCCACAAAAACTTTAGAATATTGTTATCTATCTGGTAAGGCTGTCTTCAATGTTTGCAGCATTGCCATACAGGCTGACAAAGCTCAAGATATGCTCTCTGTCAAGTGTAGGTGGTAGCGCCTTTAGAAATGCTAAGAGCATTGGAAACCTAAATGCAAGCTATAGGAACACAGGAATAAGTACAGACCATTCGGCCACTCCAACATGTCCTACACTTCAATGTGATCACAGCTGATTGTATTCAACTTTGTCCTCCTGCTGTGGTTTCATATCATTTATACAATTACTAGGCAAATAAAAATCTGTCCATCCAAAATTTAATGTGATAAATTGAAGTGTATATATTGCACTTTGTGGGAGAAAGCTCCACACTTCCTCTACTGTTAAAGTGAAGAGGTGTTTCCTAGTTTTCTTCCTGAATGGCTGAGCTTTGTTTTTAAAATTATATCCCTGTGTCCTAGATTCCTGTTTCTCACTATATTTCATGGCAATCAAATCATCCTTTCACCTCTTGTATTGCAAGGCATACAAACTTAATTTATATAATCTTTCCTCATATTTTAATCAGCTGCATTGCACACAATCCAACACCAATTTTATGTGATGAAGTGTCCAGATGTGCTCTAACCAGGGCTTCATGCACTTGGACCAAATATTATACTCCAGTCCTATAGTTAGCACAGCTAACGTTCCATTAACCGTTGTCATTACTTTTTATACATGATTATTACATTTTTGAATCTGAATATTAAAGCTGTGTTAATTGTATTAAGGCTTCAATAACTAGGGCTAGACCCTATACTTCATTCCCTTGCTTAGGAGGCCTAGAACCAGGTGACACAGTCTCAGACTAAGTAGTATGCTATTTTGCATTATGGGCAGACATTTCTTCATTCAGAGAATAGTAGGTATCTGAAATGTTCTGCCCCAGAGGGCTGTGGACCCTCAGTCATTGAGTCTGTTCAAAACAGAGATTGTTAGATTTTTAGATTGAAAGTTATCAAGGAATATGGGGATAGAGCAGGAAGGTGATGTTGATGTAGAACATCAGTCATCATCTAGTCGAATTGCAGAACAAGTTTGAAGGGTTGAATGGCTTACTCCAGCTCCTATTTGCCATGTTCCTATGTTCCAGTTGCAGAAAATGACCTTACATTTCACTAAGTGTTTGCTTCCCAGCATCTTCCGGGCAAGGAGCAGTTTGATCTGTGCTGTACAAAGATACAAATTTGGACTGCAGGGGTCTGAATTATTCCAACAATAGTTTGCGTATTCATGCACAAACACAGTCAGGTACTCAAAACCAACAAGGCAAATTTACTCTAATAAGATTCATTTTCATCTGGCATTTATAGTTGTGATATAGAGGAATCAAATGTCGAAATTATCTGTGGAAGTGCTATCAAGCATGAGAAAATATGCAGTGTTAAATCTTTAAAAAGTACAATTTTCACCTGGTGTATTTGGCTGGTGCATCTCTGCAGTTGAGCACGCCTTTATAACAGGTTCATTTAGATTTTATAAACAGGTACTATACTACACCTCCTTTAAATAACTTGCACTGGCTGATCTCCTTAAGGTTATTGCTGGAGAATTGCAAAAACTGGTTTCTCAAATAGGTCACCTTGGACTAATTAAAATTAACTGCCTTTGACTCAGACTCTGATTAGTTTTCAGTTCCTTATTTGAGTCCAGGTACTTCATAATTTGGCATGGAGAGGAATCAATATGAGTGAGCAGATTATGGCACATTTCTCAACATCATAAAACTTGTCTCACTGTTCAGTCTGAAGCCCAGCTTTATTACTCTCATCCAGCATTCATTACTGCTACACTTGTCTGAATTTATGCTTGCTCCTCTGCCAGTATCAATTGTTTCAGCTTTTATCTTGTATATCACCCACACCTTGAAAAAGAAGCCCATGCATCAGTTTAAGAATAAAGTTGCTTTTATAATGCTAAGCAGGGAGAACAGAGGAAGGGTTCAAAAAAGTGCCATAAGCTTGAATAACAGATGCAAAGGAGTCAGAATTAATCAAGTGCAGGAAAAATCCAAAAAATGACGGCAGAGTGACATTAGCATCAACACTGACAGAAGAGAGACTTTATCTCTAGACCACCTTTTGGGTGCATGGTGTCTTTCGCATCTGTTTTGAAGTAAAGTTGTGCGAGGGAGAAAGAGAGAGGGAGGCAAAATACTCAGCACTTTGAAAGGAAATGATTGGTGAGCAGCCAGAAAATATTTTGTTTTAGTCTTAATTTTACTTCTGTTAATTTAGTTAATAATCCAACAAATACAAGGATGGTACACACCTCAGTCCCTTGAAATACACATCCCGTACCATATGGAAATTCCAGTCTGCTTCCTGTGTTCTGGAAAAGTGTATGTGTAGGACACGTGACCAGCTGCAGGCGATCAAATTTTGGGGTTTGGAGCTGAGTGAGCCATTTTACAGAAGAGAAATTCAAAGGTGGCCACCCCAGAACTAAAGAGTGATGAACAGAGAGGAAATGGGTGACTACCAGAGACTACCACTGTCTCTTAAATGCATCTTTCTCTCCACCTTGGCATCTAATTCTGAATACTGGTGAGATGGATGGATCTTTGGGAATGCAGCCATAGCCAAGTCCACTGCACCATGGGCAGGGGGAGGGGCTTGGCTGTACCAATAGCTGAGTAAAAGGCAGTGAGAAATTTAGACAGGTTATATTGCTAGGTGATGCTAAGTTAGAACATTTCTGTGGCTGCAGACATAACTCTGGGATGCTGTGGTGCCTTGTTGGTATGAAGGTTAAAGATGTCACGGTGATCAGATGGATGCATCTAAGGATGTTGAGGTAGTAAGGGTTGGAATTGAAGAGGCAGTAAGTATGACCTTCCAATTGTTTGTAGGTACAGGCAAGGTGCAACATGCTGCAGAACAGCAACCCTTGCTCACAACAGATTGTAAGCAGAAACCAAGCAGCTGCAGGTCAAGAATTGAACATCGAGTTGGGGAAACATTTGGAAACAGTGATCTGGAACAAAGCTAACAGTCATTTGGAAAAGTGTGGATTAATTATGTAAAACTCTCATACATCTGATAAAAATAAATTCCACTTAACAAACTTGATTGAGTTTTTTGCTGAGGAACAGAGAGGCTCGATGAGTTTAATGCAGTTGCTGTGACATGGACTTCCAATCAACGATCCTTAAAGCACCAGATGATGGGCTATTTGGCAATTTTGAAGCCCATGGAATACCAACAACATTGGCAGCAATGATCAACATTGCCTGGTGTCAGGAAAGTAAGAGTTGTACTGAAAAGCTGCTTTTCAGATCAGAGCAAGATATACAGTGCTGTTGCTTGGGGCCTACTGTTCTTGTTAGTCTATATCAATGAACTAGGATTGAGTGTACAGGGCACAATTCGCAACTTGTCAAACAACATAAAACTTGGAAACCTTGTGAAGAGGTTAACTTCAAAAGGATATAGGCGGCCTGGTGGAAAGGTGCACATGAGGCAGATGAAATTTAAGCAGAGAAGTGTGAGGTGATCCATTTTGTTAGAAGATTGAAGAAACAAAATTAAAAAGGGGAACGATAGTAAAGAGAGAAACCTGTTGGTATATGCACAGAAATCATTGAAGGTTGAACGGCAGGTTAAGGAAGTGCTTAAAAGGTTTAAAGTATCTTTGTTTTTAATAAATGAAGCACAAAAACAAGGAGCCTTCATAAAACATAAAATAGTGGACAGCACGGTGGCATAGTGGTTAGCACTGCTGCCTCACAACACCAGAGACAATTCCCGCCTCAGGCGACTGTCTGTGTGGAGTTTGCACATTTACCCCGTTTCTGCGTGGGTTTCCTCCGGGTGCTCCGGTTTCTTCCCACAGTCCAAAAATGTGCAGGTTAGGTGAATTGGCCATGCTAAAATTGCCCATAGTGTTAGGTGAAAAGGTAAGTGTAGGGGGGTGGATTGCAGGTCAGTGTGGACTTGTTGGGCCGAAGGGCCTGCTTCCACACTGTAAGTAATCTAATCTAAAAAAAACACTGTTTCAGCCTCACCCAAAGTACTGTGATTGATTCTGGACATCACACTTTAGGAAAAATGTGAAGGTTTTAAAGAGAGGACAGAAAAGATCGATGAGGACAGTTTTAGAGATGAATGACTTTAATTACACTGGAAAAGTAGTGGTGGTGTTCCTCAGAGATGTGAAGTTTGGGTGGAAATTTGATCAAATCATGTGCGGCTAAGATAAAGGAGAGGGGAGGAACTGTTCCCATTGGTGTCAGGAAATTGGATAAATACCAGAAGAGAAAATAATTGTAGGCCCATGGGAAAGGGCAGGAGAGTCAAGCTAGGAGAAAGTGAGGACTGCAGATGCTGGAGATCAGAGCTGAAAAATGTGTTGCTGGAAAAGCGCAGCAGGTCAGGCAGCATCCAAGGAGCAGGAGAATCGACGTTTTGGGCATAAGCCCTTCTTCAGGAATGAGGAGGATGTGTCAAGCAGGGAGGGGGAGGGAGGGAGGGAGGAGGGACTTGGGGGAAGGGCGTTGGGAATGCGATAGGTGGAAGGAGGTTAAGGTGAGGGTGATAGGCCAGAGAGGGGGTGGGGTGGAGAGGTCAGGAAGAAGATTGCAGGTCAAGAAGGCGGTGCTGAGTCCGAGGGTTGGGACTGAGAAAAGGTGGGGGGAGGGAAAATGAGGAAGCTGGAGAAATCTGCATTCATCCCTTGTGATTGGAGGGTTCCTAGGCAGAATATGAGGCGCTCTTCCTCCAGGCATTGTGTTGCCATGGCCTGGCGATGGAGGAGGCCAAGGACCTGCATGTCCTTGGTGGAGTGGGAGGGGGAGTTAAAGTGTTCAGCTATGGGGCAGTTGGGCTGGTTGGTGCGGGTGTCCCAGAGGTGTTCTGTGAAATGTTCCGCAAGTAGCCAGCCTGTCTCCCCAATGTAGAGGAGGCCACGTCGGGTGCAGTGGATGCAGTAAATGATGTGTGTGGAGGTGCAGGTGAATTTGTGACGGATATGCAAGGATCCCTTGGGGCCTTGGAGGGAAGTGAGGGGGGAGGTGTGGGCGCAAGTTTTGCATTTCTTGCGGTTACAGGAGAAGGTGCCGGGAGTGGAGGTTGGGTTGGTGGGGGGTGTGGACCTGATGAGGGAGTCGCGGAGGGAGTGGTCCTTCTGGAACGCTGATAGGGGATGGGAGGGAAATATATCCTTGTGGTGGGGTCTGTTTGGAGGTGGCGGAAATGACGAAGGATGATACGATGTATCTGGAGGTTGGTGGGGTGGTAGGTGAGGACCAGTGGGGTTCTGTCCTGGTGGTGATTGGAGGGGCGGGGTTCAAGGGCGGAGGAGCAGGAAGTGGAGGAGATGCGGTGGAGAACATCGTCAACCACGTCTGAGGGGAAATTGCAGTATTTGAAGAAGGAGACCATCTGGGTTGTTTGGTATTGGAATTGGTCCTCCTGGGAGCAGATGCGGCAGAGACAAAGGAATTGGGAATATGGGATGGCGTTTTTACAGGGAGCAGGGTGGGAGGAGGTGTAATCTAGGTAGCTGTGGGAGTTGGTCGATTTATAGTGAATGTCCGTGTTGAGTCAGCTGGCTGATTTCCTCTTGCAGAGAGCTGGCACGGCCATGACAGGCCAAATAGCCTCTTTTTGTGCTGTAACCATTCTATGATTGCATGATGGCTGAACAATTCACAATTACAAATAAACTGCTGCTGAAATGACAAGTGGAAACCACTCTTTCGGGGGATTTGCTGACAATGACAAGTGTCTACAGCTGCCAGCATGACACATTCAGTTGACACCAAGCTGGGCATCTCTCTTCAACACAGGCAGGGCCTGACAAATGCCCCTGTAAGCTACTTCTTACTCCAAAGTGTAGATTCTCTTCTGCAATCAAAAATGGCCAGGTCTCACACACTTGACTATTCCAGAACTGCTTCAGTGTAAAGGGGGCATTATCCTGTCAACATACAGAACTCAAATGCAACAATATTCCAGGAGCATTTTTGACTTAGTGATACCACAAGCCAAAATTATATTAGATCCGAAGATCAAAAGCCCCTGGAATGGTTAGTGCAGAAATGGTGTTGTTTCAGTTGACTGTACCACAGAATTCAGTCAGGTCTGTTAATGTACACAGGTTTAGTGAAAACTACCCTCTGCCTGCTGCAGGAACAAAATATCATTGAGGAGAATGAGCTGCGTTTCGAAACATATTTTCAACAAGTTAATCATACACTTGCTTTTCCTGGAACTTGCAACAATTTTGTAGACTTGTGCATCTTCATATTTTCGAGCTGACAGAGAAACTTCCAATCTGGAAATCTTTATGTAAATGACATTCATCTGACCGGTGAAAGTGATGGCTGACATAGAGACACGTGAAAATTCTGAGCATCAGTGGAGGTGGAGATGATTAGCTTTACAGGATGCGGTACATGTGGGCGTACAGACTGCTCTCCCGCACAGCTATTGTAGAGCTGTAATTTAAAATAATGGTCTGCTGCATCTGTAGTATGCTTTAATCTATTCTTTGTTGCATGAAGTGCTGGCAGGAAGCGGTGATGCAGGACAAAAGGGTTCCTCACCAAGCAATTTCTCAGAGAATACCGTTCTTTGGGGATTAGAAGCTGAACATTACTGGCTGCAGAACTGGGCGATTTTAAAGGTTTCAAATTTATAACACATGTTGGAATTTGATTTTTAAGCAATCCCATTGATCTTTCGCTTGCAAGAGTGCTCTTCTGCATGTAAATTCCAATGAACCATTCTGCAGAGGCAATTCTCAAAACACTTTATTTATGAGAAAGATCTTTTCCATCACACTGATCTTTCGCAACTGCTGCATGTAATTTTTCTCTTTTGTTGACAATGTAAGAAGAAGTTAATCTTTTTGGCAAGAGGTTGAGTGTTACCTGACAGTTTAGCGATTTATCTTTTCTATTCATTATTCTAATTTATTTCTGAATAACCTGACTCTTCAAATAAACAGCGTCTTAATGATCATCAAAAAGTATGTTGCAACTCTTGTAATAAATCCTCCAGATGAAACAGCTCCTGGTTCACAGTGGGTGACTGGACCTTGCACCAAAGGCTCTGCCACACCTTCTCTAGTACATCTAGTTTGTGATTAGTAGAACTTTTGTATGCCTTTTCTTAGATCCCTTGTGTAGAAGGCAGCCTGCACTCATTATCTAAGTGAAAGATTCTCCCCTTGAGCTATTACCTTGAATATCGTCATCCCAGCCAGATATTCAACACCTCCCAGCCACTTACTGGAATCTTGGAGCATACCGCTCCAGGTGCTTTTGCTAAACTACTTCCCATTGGAATGCTCAAGTTACAATTCACTGGGCTGAATTTTACCAGAAATTGTCAATTTTGGTGAATTTCCTCGTGGGTTTCTCTCTGCGAGCCCTCGTGAATTCTCTCATGTTATCTTCTCCAACTCATCTCATTACCAACACTCTATGTCACTGTGGTGCCCTGCTCATACCTTCCCACCCGTGGAAATACTGGTCACTGCTGGCACCTTGAAAAGATTTCTGGTGTAAGTGCCATTTTTAAAACCCAGATGTGTACCTGGTTAAGTGCTGGCGGTCTGTAGCAACCCCACACAATTCCTGTCAATTGACCCAGACGTGTTGGGGCAGGGAGAAATTTGCATCTTGCTTTGCATTCAGGGACTTGGAAGTCCCGGTGGATGGAGTAGGTGATGGGGGTGGGTGGGGTTGGGTGTTGGGGGGGTGGGGGGGGAATGTTGCATGTGGTCACTGCCCATGGAGTGTGCCCTGAGATGTTGATGATTGATGGAGGTCTGGACGAGCAAGGGGGGAGCTGGAATCACCAGGATTACCATTCTGCCTTTCTCATCAGGAATTGTCAGCATCTAGTTTCTCTCTGGCAGGTGAGAGACTGGGAAACTGCATACCAATAAGGCAGGTGGTGTAATAATGAGACTTTAATGCATGCTAATAGGCCTCTCGCTCCACACTGGTGCAAATCTCATCTCACCATTCAGCACTGGGTTGGAAAATGGGACTTACTGCTCAAAGCATGGAAAGCTCTTCACTGGCAATCTCATGTGATTTTCCCAACTTTCTTGCTATTGCCACATCACTCAGGGGCTGGGAGATGGAATATATATGTAGCCCTACAATGTTCAGCTGAGGAGACAATTTATTTCAGCTCTGTTCCTTTCTGAATCATGAAGTATTTACATTTACAGCAGAAATCACATCCCCACCCAAACCTGCCTTTACCACCAATCATGTGACATCCCTCCTAACATCTGCCATTGTTTTCCTTAGTACCACAATGCCTCCAATTCTGTGTAATCCCTCTCCTCATCACACCTGAAAATTCTAAAATGAGGAATGTTGAGCTGTTTCCTGCACTCAGTTTCCTAGAACTTCCATGTTCACTTGTTAATTTAGTCCATTCATCTGGGGTGGATTCAAATTGCATTCTCAGAGCTGAAAGGATACTTCCACTGCTCCATCAGCCCCTGTGAAAATATTGACCCCACCTTGTAATATGCACCCAAACCTTCTCCCCAATTGTCATTTTTTACACCAATATTTCTAATCGACCTGTTCAGAGATGTTATGACACACCCCCAGAGCCGATGGGACGTGAACCTAGGCCTTCTGGTTTAGAGATAGTGACACCGCCACTGTACCAGTAGAGCTCCTCAGAGTCAACTAATATAATGACTAAGTTACCACATACATCTGTAGTGCCAAATTTTAAAACTTACTTTCCACAATGAAACAATGAACCAAAGTTCAATTCAAGCAGCTGAGTTTTATAATCCCATTCCACACCCTTCACTGAAGCAACTAGACATGATACAGATCCCAAACCACATCACAGCACTCGCTAAAACAGATCTCTTACCAAGATTGATCGTCCCGCACAATGATACAAGCCATATCTGGAGATTGAGTGGAATGGGTCTTTCTCCCTGGAGTTTCGCAGTATCAGAGGGGGCCTCATTGAAACATGGAAAACTGTTAAATGGGCTTGAGAGAATAATTGCTGAAAGGTTCGTTCTCCGGGCTGGGGTTTGTTGAACTAAGGGGTCATAATCTCAGGATTAGAGGTTAGCCATTTGGGGCTCAGTTGAGGATAAACCTCTTCACTCAGTGGTGGTTGTGAATCTTGGGAATTCTCTTCCCCAGCTGGTTTTGGTGCTTAGTATGGTCAAGATTGAGTACAGTATTATTTTTAGGCACGAGGGATATTAGAATAGAACAGGAAGAGAGAACCGATGTAGAATATCAATTATTTTATTGAGCGTCAGAGGAGAGGTGTGGGGTATAGAGTCTACCTCTACTTTTTGTGCCCATAATCTTATAAGGAGGATCAAATAGACTACATGATGCTAAGAGATCTGGTTTCTTTCAAAACCACTGAACATTGTTGTCTATCTGCAGACAGAAATGGATATTTTACCACTCATCATCGCATCTAACTCACCCACACCTCAAAAAGATAATGGCAATCTCTCATTGGGTCAGATTGATGTTTTCTGAAGAATTTTGGAGGACAGAAAGATATAAGCATAATTAATGCATTCTCTGGATTAAATTGCGTCCTGCCATACAGAAATACAACTGGTTCAAATTATTATTGCTTTATTATTTCTACCCTAAAGGTGAACACTGAGACTAAATGTGCAAAGAACTGGCCAGAGGATAAGGTTCTAGAAAATTAACTGTCAAAATATCTGCAATAAGCTCAGTGGTCAGCCTTCTGGTAAGTAACTGCAGCTTCTTTGATACACTACATCCACAAAAATTGTTAGATTCAAAGTGTTCAGAAAGAGATCCGCTGTTGCATCCCTTGCCAGTGATGAGTTAAATAATAGACAACCTCTGTTAAAAGGGAGTTTAATTTGTTCTTACTTATTTAGTGTTATGTAGTGTATTTGAAGAAGTAACAAAGAGGATTGATGAGGGCAGAGCGGTAGATGTGATCGATATGGACTTCAGTAAGGTTTTCAACAATGTTCCTCATGGGAGACTAGTTAGCAAGGTTAGATCTCATGGAATACAGGGAGAACTAGCCATTTGGATACAGAACTGGATCAAAGGTAGAAGACAGAGGGTGGTGGTGGAGGGTTGTTTTTCAGACTGGAGGCCTGTGACCAGTAGAGTGCCACAAGGATCAGTGCTGGGTCCTCTACTTTTCATCATTTATATAAATGATTTGGATATGAATATAGGAGGTATAGTAGTAAATTTGTAGATGACATCAAAATTGGAGGTGTAGTGGACAGTGAAGAAGGTTACCTCAGATTACAACCGGATCTTGATCAGATGGGCCAATGGGCTGAGGAATGGCAGATGGAGTTTAATTTAGATAAATGTGAGGTTCTGCATCTTGGGAAAGCAAATCTTAACAGGACTTATACACTTAATGGTAAGGTCCTAGGGAGTGTTGCTGAACAAAGAGATCTTGGAGTACAGGTTCATTGCTCCTTGAAAGTAGAGTCGCAGGTAGATAGGGTAGTGAAAAGGCATTTGCTATGCTTTCCTTTATTAGTCAGAGTACTCAGCACAGGAGTTGGGAGGTCATGTTGCGGCTGTACAAGAAATTGGTTAGGCCATTGTTGGAATGTTGCGTGCAAATCTGCTCTCCTTCCTAGCAGAAAGATGTTGTGAAACTTGAAAGGGTTCAGAAAAGATTTACAAGGATGTTGCCAGGCTTGGAGGATTTGAGGTATAGGGAAAGGCTGGGGCTGTTTTCCCTGGAGCATCGGAGGCTGAGGGGTGACCATATAGAGGTTTATAAAATCATGGTTAGAATAAATAGATAAGGTCTTTTCCCTGGGGTGGGGGAGTCCAGAACTAGAGGGCATAGGTTTAAGGTGAGAGGGGAAAGATATGAAAGAGACTTAAGGGGCAACATTTTCACTCAGAAGGTGGTGCGTGTGTCAAATGGGCTGCCCGAGGAAGTGGTGGAGACTGGTACAATTGCAACATTTAAAAGGCATCTGGATGGGTATATGAATAGGAAGGGTTTGGAGGGATATGGGCTGGGTGCTGGCAGGTGGGACTAGATTGGATTGGGATATCTGGTTGGCGTGGACAGATTGGACAAAAGCATCTGTTTCCATGCTATACATCTCTATGACTCTATGACTCTAAACGTCCAGGCTAGGGAGTGGTGGACTATGAGCTGAAATGTTCCTCTAACCAGTGTGAAGCTGGCATTCTATTACCACAATTATGAGAGGCACAAGAAACACATTGCAGCAGTGACATGAACTGAAACATATTGCTAGATTGGACTGAGTGTGGTCCCTTTCAGCAAAAGCAAATTTCCAGATTCATACTAAAATAAATGGAAAATAAAGAAAGACTTGCATTTTTACATCTTTTTGTGGACACTGGGCATCTCAAAGCACTTGCAACAAATGAAATAGATTTTGGAATGAAGTTACTGCTGCAATGTAGGAAAGTCAGCAACTAATTTACACTCAGCATATTCCCACAACGTCAATGTGATAGTAACCATATTTGTTTTGCAAAGTTGATTGATGGGAAATATTGGTCAGGACAACATGGATAACTCCACCAGTCTTTGAAAACAAAAGATGAAAGGGATGCTTAACATCCACCCAAGCTGACAAATGTGACTTCAATTTAACACCACATCCAAAAGATAGCACCTCTGACAATGCAATGCTTCCTCAATTCTGTGCTGAGCTTTGAGTTTTGTGTTCAAGCCCTGGAGTGGAATTTGAGCAGTGAATACTGTGACTCAGATACATGTGTGCTACCTTATGAGTCATAGCAGAAATACTTTATACAAGGAGAGAGTTGAAATGTTGCAATGTTTGAACTGTGTGAAAGCTACTCCTAGAGACTGATATTGTAACATATTTATAAAATTTGTAGACAGAGCTAAACTCATCACATCTTAAATATCTGTCCCCTGGTACTTCTGTACCAAAGATGGTGCTATGATGAGGCAACTGTAAACTTTTCAATGTACTTACTTGAATACATGTGACAATAATGCTAATTCAATTGTGGCCTGATCACTTTACAAACAGTTTTTTTTAACCTATTTTTCCTAATCAACCTGTTCAGAGATGTTATTACACACCTCTGGAGCAGGTGGGACTTGAGCCCAGGTCTCTCGGTCCAGGAGTAGGGACACTCCCATTGCGCTACTATATCCCTCAGTTTGATTGGTTTATAAATACACCATTTCAATGACAGCCACGACTCATTCCATATTAAATATTCAGCCGAACTCAATTTGTGAAAACGCAAATAGCGTGAATGTAACTGCTAGGTCAAACAACAGCAGCTTACCTTGCCTAGAAAATCATTCTTTCCCACCATGTCCCAGTCCCAAACTTCCACAGTGAACATCATTCCTTCTGTTAGTAAGCCATCCTCTAGTTCAAACTCAAATACTTCATTCCAGTGAGGAAAACGAGTCTTCTTTATAGTCTAGAATTTACAAAGAGTTACCAAATATTAGAAAATATATTAGAAATGAATTCTGTAAGGAAAATGGTATATAGTTAATGCAGAAGTTGTATTATAATAATAGGTTTAGTCTTATCTAAGAGGAAGTAAAGAGATTTTTTAAAAATCATAATAGTGACAATGAAGCTTTTGGATGGTTTAAAAAGCCTTTTACAAGTGCTCTTTTGAGAATGATACCTGTCCTTCTTACCCTGTCTGGTCTATATTTGTCTCCAGATCCACAGTAATGTATTGGACTTGTACTGTGCTCTTAAACTGCCTAGGAAATTGTGCATTTGTATCAGAACTGCTACAAAAAAATTAGATTTTAAAAAATGCCTAGCAGGCACCAGAGTCAGAAGTGACAGAAATATATAATCCTATCCAGCGGTTATATATAGCTTTTATCCATTATGGTAAATTTTACCAAGGGGTCCACATTTTGCTAGGACCCCTGAAGTCACAGACCATATAACCCTTTCCAATAAGCCTGCCCTAGTCATCATACTCAATAAGCAATTAGGGAGCGTGTTACAATTGGAGTATAATGCATCTGGACATCACTGTATTATGAATACAATACCATGTGGACAGACTGATAGTGACAGCTCCGTTATGAGTCTCTCCAGTGTTGTACAAGTTATTGAACTGGACTAATGCCAATCAAAACAGAGACCAATCTCTGGATCCCTTTCAAATGCATTTTATTTTACAATTAACATGCACATTGCCCCTTCTCAATTCTTTTTATCTCTATCTTGTCATCATTGTCTACAGCAGATAGTTAATCAAATAAATTTCTGCAATGAAAATTGAATGCCAGTGATGATAACCACGAAACTCCCAGGTTTATATAAAAACCCAAATGGTTCACTGATGCCCCTTGAGGAAAGGAAGTCCCATGTCCTTACCCCATATGGTCAGACTCATAGCAAGGCAGTTGACTCAGAACTGCCCTTTTAAATTGCCTAAAACCATTCAGTTGAACAGGTATCAGGACCACTATAAAATATACAACAAGAATAAAAACAGATGGAATGCTCAGCAATACTGTAAGTAGGGGACTTTGAGATGAAAAAGACACACTTCGCACTGCAAAGCCTTTTCATCACCATTCTGGGGATGCTGTAAAATCACAAATATCACAGTCCAGTCAAGTAATAACTTAACATGTTCATACTCAGACTTATATCTGTCTACCAATGTCCCAGAACTCTTGTATCACCATTCTTAGGTACATTCTGTCTTATTGTCAGGACAGGTCTACCAGAATTGATGGCACTTGGGTGCTGTATACAGTTGTGAGTGAGCGGCTACATGAATCACCAACATGAAAGTCTTCTTACGTTAGGTCAAACATTCATCGGATGAGTTTGCACTCCTCCATATTGCACACCATGTACAATAAGCACTGTGTGTACTCTGGAAACGGACTTCAATGTATATCAGTAGAACCACTGTTGGTCAAGTTCTGAAGGATCTGTCGACCAGACTAGGCCTTGGTATTGGTGAGAGAACCACATAAGATAAAGCCTAACTTAAACACATATGCAAAAGCTAGGGACACTGACAACATCCCGTCTGTACATCTGAGAAGTTGAGTTCCAGAACTGCCATAAATCTAGCCAAGCTGTTCCAGTACAGATGCAACACTGACAACTACTTGAAAATTAGGAATATTTCCACTGTATTCTCCTATCTACCAAAAAAATGCATCCAACCAGTTAGCACCCCAATAATCTACTCTTGATTATGTGCAAACTCCTGGAAAATGTTGTCAACAATACTGTCAGGCAACACCTAATAATGACCTGCTCATCAATGCCCAGTTTGGGTTATGTACTCTAGACCTTACTATAACCTAGGTCCAAACAATGCCATTGGTGATACTGAGAGTTATTGCTCTTGATATTAATCCAGCAGTTGACAAAATGTGGCACCAAGGAACCCTGTCAAAATTGAAGTCAATGGAAATCAGTTGAAAAACTCCTTATTCACTCGAATCATAATCAGTATAAAGGAAGTTGTTTGTGCTTTTTGGAGGTTAATCACCTCAGTCACAAGAGAGAGTTGCCAGAGTTCCTCAGGTAGTAGCCTACATTCAGCCATCTTCAGCTGCTTCAAAATGGCTTTCTCGCCATGTAAGACCAAAAGTAGGAGCATTCACTGTTAATTTTTCAGTCTGCAATTTTCAGTTCTCCTTGTAACTCCTCAGACTCCTCTGATGTAATGGTGTTACAGTTGAATAAAGGTAATTATGAGGGCATGAGAGAGGAACTGACTAAAATAGACTGGAAGCAGAGGCTAACCGGGAAGACACTAGAGCAAAAATGGCAGGAGTTTGTAGGTATAATTGAGGACACTGTACAGAGGTTCATTCCCAAGAAAAGAAAGATTAACCGGGGAGGGATTAGACAACCTTGGCTGACAAAGGAAGTCAGGAAATGTATTAAAGAAAAAGAGAGATCCTATAAAGTGGCTAAGAACAGTGGGAAATCAGAAGATTGGGAAGGATACAAAAGCAAACAGAGGATAACAAAGAGTGTAATAAGAAATGAGAGGATCAAATATGAAGGTAGGCTAGCCAGTAATATTAGAAATAATAGTAAAAGTTTCTTTCAGTACATAAGAAACAAACGACAGGCAAAAGTAGACATTGGGCCACTTCAAACTGATGCAGGGAGCCTAGTGATGGGAGATAAGGAAATAGCAGGAGAACTTAACAAGTACTTTGCGTCAGTTTTCACAGTGGAAGACAGGAGTAATATCCCAAAAATTAAAGGGTGTCACGGGGCTGAGTTGAGTATGGTTGCCATTACGAAAGAGATAGTGCTAGAAAAGTTAAAAAGTCTTAAAATTGATAAATCTCCTGGCCCCGATGGGATACACCCTAGAGTTCTGAGAGAGGTTGCTGAGGAAATAGCAGAGGCATTGGTTGAGATCTTTCAAGAGTCACTGGAGTCAGGAAAGGTCCCGGATGATTGGAAGATGGCTGTAGTAACCCCCTTGTTCAAGAAAGGATCAAGGCAAAAGATGGAAAATTATAGGCCAATCAGCTTAACCTCGGTTGTTGGTAAAATTCTAGAATCCATCATTAAGGATGAGGTTTCTAAATTCTTGGAAGAGCAGAGTCTGATTAGAACAAGTCAACATGGATTTAGTAAAGGGAGGTCATGCCTGACAAACCTGTTGGAATTTTTTGAAGAGGTAACAAGTAGGTTAGACCAGGGGAACCCAGTGGATGTGGTCTATCTGGACTTTCAAAAGGCCTTTGATAAGGTGCCACACGGGAGACTGCTGAGCAAGGTGAGGGCCCATGGTGTTCGAGGTGAGCTGCTGGGATGGATTGAGGATTGGCTATCTAACAGAAGGCAGAGAGTTGGGATAAAAGGTTCTTTTTCAGAATGGCAGCCGGTGACGAGCGGTGTCCCGCAGGGTTCGGTGCTGGGGCCACAGCTGTTCGCATTATATATTAATGATTTGGATGAGGGAACCGGGGGCATTCTAGCGAAGTTTGCCGATGATACAAAGTTAGGTAGACAGGCAGGTAGTACTGAGGAAGTGGGGAGGCTACAGAAGGATCTAGACAGGTTGGGAGAGTGGTCCAGGAAATGGCTGATGGAATTTAACGTGAGCAAGTGCGAGGTCTTGCACTTTGGCAAAAAGAATATAGGAATGGACTACTTTCTAAATGGTGAGAAACTTAATAAAGCCAAAGCACAAAGGGATCTGGGAGTGCTAGTCGAGGATTCTCTAAAGGTAAACATGCAGGTTGAGTCTGTGATTAAGAAAGCGAATGCAATGTTGTCTCTTATCTCAAGAGGGTTGGAATATAAAAGCAGAGATGTACTACTAAGACTTTATAAAGCTCTGGTTAGGCCCCATTTGGAGTACTGTGTCCAGTTTTGGTCCCCACACCTCAGGAAGGACATACTGGCACTGGAACGTGTCCAGCGGAGATTCACACGGATGATCCCTGGAATGACAGGTCTAGCATATGAGGAACGGCTGAGGATACTGGGATTGTATTCGTTGGAGTTTAGAAGATTAAGGGGAGATCTAATAGAGACGTACAAAATAATACATGGCTTTGAAAAGGTGGATGCTAGAAAATTGTTTCTGTTAGGCGAGGAGACTAGGACCCGTGGACACAGCCTTAGAATTAGAGGGGGTCATTTCAGAACGGAAATGCGGAGACATTTCTTCAGCCAGAGAGTGGTGGGCCTGTGGAATTCATTGCCACGGAGTGCAGTGGAAGCCGGGACGCTAAATGTCTTCAAGGCCGAGATTGATAGGTTCTTGTTGTCTAGAGGAATTAAGGGCTACGGGGAGAATGCTGGCAAGTGGAGCTGAAATGTGCATCAGCCATGATTGAATGGCGGAGTGGACTCGATGGGCCGAATGGCCTTACTTCCACTCCTATGTCTTATGGTCTTATGGACACTGAAGCGGCAAGACTAATATCTCCCTTTGACATTCAATGGCATTACCATCATCAAAGCTCCTTCTATCAATATTCCAAGAGTCATAACTGACCACAGAATTAACAGCTACATAAATAACTACAAGACCTGAGGGTGAGCAAGTGACTCAACTCCTGATTTCCCAAAATGTGGCCACCAGCAACAAGGCAAAAATCAGGAGTGTGATGGAAAACTCCCTATTTGTCTGGATAAACAGCAGTCCAATAAATTGATTGATTGATGATTTATTGTTGTCACATGCACCAAGTGAAAAATGTTGTTTTGTATGCTATTCTGACAGATCACACCATACAGGCAGGGAATAGATGGATATGGGGACCTTGTGCAGACAGATAGAATTAGTTTAAAATGGCTTCATGGTCAGCACAGATGTGATTGGCTGAATGGCCTGTTCATGTGCTGTACTGTCCCGTGTTCTAATATTGAGTTTCTGAATTGCAATAACAAATTTGGGAAGGCTCTTCTAAGTATAGAGATTAATATATAGGGTTTGGTCCTTGAACCCTAGCTATTTACAATCTCCATTAACTTGGATACAGGGATAGAAGTCCTAAAGCCAAATTTGTGGACAACACAAAAATAGGTGGGATGATAAATTGCAACGAGGAAATCAGAACCTTACAAGTGGATATAGATAGGTTAGGAGAGTGGCCAAAATGTGGCAGATGGAGTTTAATGTGGGTAAGTGTGAGGTCATGCATTTTGCTAAAAAAAATGGGAAGGTGATCTATTATCTAAATGGGCAGAGACTTCAGGATGTGCTGGTGCAGAGGGATCTGAGTCACAGAAAACTAGCATGATGGTACAGCAGATAATTAAGAAAGCAAGTGGAATTGTTTTTGTAGCTAAAGGAATAGAATTTAAGTTAATGAAGTATTGTTGCAACAAGGCATTGGGTGAGACCACACCTGGAGTATTGTGCACAGTTTTGGTCCCCTTATTTGAGGAAAGATGTAGGGCATTGTAGGTAGTTCAGAGGAAGTTCACTAGATAGATGAGGGGTTTGTTGTATAAAGAGAGATTGAACAGTTTCGGCCTATACTCTCTGGAATTTAGAAGATAGAGGGGAGATCAAATTGAGGCATTCAAGATGATAAAAGGTGTGGATTAAATAGACATGGAGTAGATACTTCCTGTTGTGGGGCATTCTAGAATGAGTGGTCATGGTCTTAGAGTAAGGGGTAGCAAGTTTAAAACAGAGTTGAGGAGAAACTACACGTTGTGAATCTATGGAATTCATTACCCCCAAGAGCGGTGAATGCTGGGACAATGAGGAAAATAAAGGAGGAGTTAGACAGATATTTAATTGGTAATAGGTTGAAGGGATTCAGGTGGAAGACAGGAAAATGGGGGCGAGGAGCATATCAGCCATGATTGAATGGCAAATCAGATTTGAAGGGCTGAATGGCCTAATTTTGCTCCTGTATCTTATGAACTTATGATCTTATGAAATATAAATTAGAGGAATTACCAAAATAATGCATTTTTATACAAATAATTCTACAGTGAAAATTCAAACGTGAAGGTTTTAAAGATTAATTTGGAACTAAACAGTTGGTAAAAGTAATAATAAAGTAGCTGTTTAGTGCTAACAGGAGAAGGGTTCTTATAATTCTGTTATTGTCTGATCATGTGATATCTGTTGCCAAATGCAAGTCTTTAAAGCTAATCACACAATGCCAATGAGGTTCAGATTATACTTCAATTTGAATGGAGAGCATAAAAAAGGATTTTTTGGAATCAAACACATTTACAGTAAATACAAACCAAGCTAACATTTCCATCAGCAAAGTCAAATTTTGTTATGATACTAAAACAGGAGTCAAATGTGGTAAATCAAAGCAGCTTTTGTTTGCATGCAAAACATAACCAGATGGCTGCTTCTGCATCACACTCAGAATAAAGAGGTAGGTGTTCTTCTGAAGTAGCATACTTCAGAATTGAAGTATTATTGTCTGCATCAAGTCTGAGTCCTGAACATTAGATTCTCCAACTGTCTCATTTCTCGCAATTACATTTAGCAATTAAACTTGTTATTACTGACAAAGTTTTCTTTCCTTATCTGAACAAGCCTCCATTCATAGTAAATATCAGTCTAATGCCAAACAACATGGTCAAATTTATTAGAGAAGCAAAATTAAAATGTGATTTGGATCAAGTGATGCTGATAAACTGAGTGATATTAACTATGCAAAATGTTCAAGGAGAACAATGGGTCAACATTTATTGCCGATCACTAATTGTTCTTGCAAAGGTGATGATGAGCTGCATTCTTGAACCAAAACCAGTCCATGTGGTGAAGTTATAGCTACAATGATGGAAGGAGAGGAACTCTAGGAGTTTGATGCACTGACAGTGAAGCAACAATGATAGACTTCCAAACCAGAAATGATTGGCACCATGTACAGTTGAATAACTGTCATATAAAGTAGGAGAAATTGAAGACTGCAGATGCTGGCAAGCAAAGTCAAAAAGTGTGGCACTGGAAAAGCACAGTATGTTGCTGGCTGACCTGCTGTGCTTTTTCAGTGCCACACTTTTTATATAACACTGCTATATAAAGTAGTTGAATAAGTTAATGTTTACATCAAAGTTCTCTCATTGCAAATTTAAAATTTGTTGTAACCTTGAGATACTTCAGCTGCTCCCAGAGTTCCAAGTTTTTAGTAATTTCATAGCAAATACCTTTACCAACAACAAGCACTGATTGCTTTGTTCATGATTTTGCAATTTTAAGATTGTTGATGTTTACCATCAGAATCAGGATCAAATTTTGTGAAGTGATTAAAATAGTATTTGGCTTTACAAATCAGTAAGGAAAAGAAAGGAACAAGTGGTTTAAAATGTTTGATTTCTGGGTTCAAAAGGTTGATTAACATAGCATTAACAATTATCACATGGTCTGAAGGTACAGTTAATTAGCAGACTTAACTTTTTGTGACAAGTTCAATGGAAAATTAATATGCAAATCCACCAAGCTCTTAGAAATCACACGGAGCCTAAGGACATGATGCTGCTTTTGCAAAACAAAAGATGGAGTTACATAATTCAACCAGCAAGTTCTGAAGATTCACAATACTCAGTATACCTTCTAATCACCTGAATTTTCTGGCAGAGTTGCACTTTAATTACTTGGCAGTAGATTATGTGTCATAATTTCTCCAGCAAGATTTGGCCCATTATGTTCTGTCAGACTATTTCAGGGGAATGGCTTGATAGTTAAGCAATAATACTTTTAGGTTTTTTTTGTATGTTAGTCAGCAAGTTTTAATGAATTATAACTTGTAAAGGAAAGTAAAAGGAAAGTAAACCAGATAATCTAAACTCGGTTACAATTTTATTTGTTAAACACAGTGTGTTTAGCCAACAGCCTATGGGCTAGAAAATTACTTTTTGAATGATCTCATCCAATGGAATATTCTGAAACAAATGGTCATAAACGAATCAGAGTTAGTAGTTTATACAAATGCAGGCATCCAATTTGCAGATTGTCTTATTGTTAATCAACATATCATTTTTTCCATAATTTATTTTGTTACAGGGACATTAACTCATTTCCATTTGCTTCACACTCCCACAGCTAGTGATCTGACAACTCTCAAAATATTAAGCATTAATAATTTGTTACAGAAATAGCTTAAGTTTTCACTTTATGACTCATCTGAAATTTCTAAACTTTACAATCCAGCATTTTAGGCTGCAGATTATTGAAGCAGTTTCTCCCTCAGTTGTTCCTTAATTTGGATAAGAGTCAAATCGTCAGTGAAGCCTCTGTGCATTTTTAAGGCAATATTTTTCATACTTTTTTTTCAGACCCTATTTAGAGAATTATAGCAGTAGCAAAATGTCTTTGGAAAGAGAATCACCTCTTAGTAAGTAAGAACAAGTATTGGATAATGTGCCATGTTTACAATATCTTCAATCCAACTTAAAGTGGTACGTTACTAAACATGCTGGTTTTACATTTTCCTCACCAGCATTTATTACCCTCTAACGTTTTGACCATTTGCTGGGATGTAAATTTACAGGCACCAGTCATGTTGCTGGTGATAATTTTAATTAATCTGTTCAAAGGTTATAATATACACCTCTGGAGCAGGTGGGACTTGAACACAGAACCTCTCGGCCAGAGGTCGGAACATTACCACTGCAACACAAGAACTCCTCAGCATTTTGCTGGATCTCATTCAGATGAACATTATTCACCTGAATGATATACCAGATGTTAACAAGTTATCATAAATGTCAACACAGTCAAGCTATTACCTGTTTCTACACGATGACTATAAACACAAACATACTCATGTACACAAACAAACCAATGCTCATACATTTGCAACAGGGGTCAGCGAATAACAATAATTTGAAAGAAGTCTCATCAACATTTCCAACCCTAATCCAGTTGAGGGGGTCAACTGGCTAATTTAGTATTAACTGAACAAGTGCCAGTTAAAATGTGACTTTCTGGTTTGAGTGGATCTTGGGCTAAATGCACTGAGACATAAAGAGAACTGTGTTTTTGTTCTCAAAACTATCATATCACATACTCATAACAGTAAGACTGCTATTTAAGAAAGGAAATAGGAAGAATATAGAGAACTATAGGTCAAGTGGGTTAGCATCAACCAGCAAAAAATGCTGGAATCCATCATTAAGGAGGCTAACGGGTACCTAGAAGACTATAACATGATTTGGCAGAGTCAACATGGTTTTATGAAGGAAAAGTCAATTTATTAATTTTTAAAAATAATTCCTGGGATCAGAGGGCTGCCCTCTGAGGAGAGGTTGAGTAAAATGGGTCGACTCTCTCTGGAATTTAGAAGAATGAGGAGTAATCTCACTGAAACAATCTTCTGAGAAGGCTACAAATTCCCAGGATAAGGGATCTACTATCTTTTACCCATTCATGGGATGTGGACACTGTTGGCTAAGCCAGGATTTATTGACCCCCATCAGTTACCCTTGAGAAGGTGGTGGTGAGCTGCCATCTTGAACCATTGCAGTTCATCTGCTGTGTGTGGACCCATAGTGCTGTTAGGGAGTGTATCTACTGAGATGAGGAAACATTTCTTCACATAAAGGATTGTAAATGTTTGAAGTGCTTACTCCAGAGGGAGGTAAATCCTCAGTCACAGACTGTATTCAGGATTAATATTGATAGTTGTTTTGGACGCTAAAGGAAACTGAATGATTCAGGGAGTGGCCAGAAAAGTGGCAACAAGATATAAAAGATCAGTCATGACTTTATTGAATGTTGGAGGATATACAAGAGGCCTGTGGCCTATATCTGCTCCCTATCTTTTACCTTCTGATGTTCTTATTAACATATTACTCAATATTCTAAGACCAAATATGGCATAATTTCTCCACACACATTTTGTCCAATAGTCACCCTTTGGGTGTGATAAATGTTACATTCAACTCTTGAATATTGAGTGTCTTCTATGTAAGTATAAACGCAGTTCCTAGGATCTTGTGGTCTGGTGTTAATAGTGTCCTTAACCCTTGACCAGAAGGACTGGGTTCGAATCCCACCTCTCTCGGAGGTACGCCATAACATGTCTGAACAGATAGATTAAAAATTGTTTAATTGTGACTTGTTTGGTGATAGTGACATCTCTAAGAATGAATATAACAGAAAAATATAAAGACGAAAAACTCACAGCTGTTTCTGTAGTCTTGTTGTTAAATACCAGTCTTGCAAATGGATCGGATGTGCCAGAAATATCTCTCGGTGCGAGGTCTCTAAGGAGATAATAAAGAATAAAAGAATAAAAGATCCATAATACTTTCTCAGGTCACAGCCAAAGTAGTAAGTTATTAAATTGCAGTCTGAGCACACAGCTTCACCACAGCTAATTAGCAGTGATAAGATAATAGGAGTAAATCTATCAGGAACATCTGAGCAACAGCAATGAGCATAATGAGGCCAACCACCTCCTCTCCTCAGTTTAGTCAAAAAGTGAATTGAGTTTTACCTTGATCTGCAAAAGGCCCTGGATGGGCACTCCATTTGGAGTTCCTCCTATCTTGTGGGAATGCATGAATGATTGCCAATCACTTTATCAGGGAGAGACGTCTCTGTACGTAAGATGGGAAGCACAGACCTCCTACTTCACATGCTGGCTGCCTCCAGCTAAAGCTCTTTAAGCATGTTACTGGAGACAATAGTCTTTCCTCAGGTATTGGTGGTCCCAACTTCTTACTCCAATGGAAAGGTATGTTGAAAATGATGAAAGGGACACATGTGGAGTGTAAACTTGGTGTACAGTAGGTGACTCTGAAACAGTCCAGCTGCATAGACACAATGAAGTGAGGTGTATGGCCTTAATAAAAACGAAAGGTACTGGAAAAACTCAGTGGATCTGGCAACATCTGTGAAGAGAAAAACAAAGTTGCCATTTTGAGTCCAATATGACTCTTCTTCAGAACAGAAGCCATTTTACATCTCCCTAACAACACACATATCTACTTGGCTTTTTAATGTCTGCAAATTTGGAAATAATACATATGGACCCAACATCCAAATCATTGATATATATTGTGAAGACCTGGGGCAGAAATACTGATCCTTGTGGTACAGCAGAAGTCACAGTCAATGTGAGAATGATTTGTTTCTTCATGCTGTCTGTTCTCTATTATTGGATTTCCTTGAAAAAGTTTGTTCATAACACTTCAAAACACTCCAACAAATTCAAACATGATATTCCATTCACAAATTCTAGCTGATTTGCCTAATCGGATTATTATGAGCTAAATGCCTTTTTATTCTATCATTTATAGAGTTTTACCAGCATTTCCTTCCCACTGATGTAAGGCTAACAAGTCCGTAGTTTCCTGTTTGCTTTCTCACTCCCTTCTGGAAGACTGTAGTGGGATGGCATCTGCTTCATTCCAATACACAGGTAGCATTCCAGAATCTGTATTTTTCTGGAAGATAATCACCAATCCATCGACTATCCCCACAGCCACCTCCTTCAACATTCTGGATCTAGACCATCAGTTCCTGGGGATTTATTAACTTTCGGCTCCATTAATTTCTCTAGTATAATCTTCTTGCTGATGCTAATTTCCTTTAATTTCCCCAACCTCTATGGCCGCTAAGATCTCTAGCGCTGGTACATTTCTGGCATCTTCCTCAATGAAAACAGACACAAATAATCATTCAGCTTCTCTGCCATTTCTCTATTTCCCATTCTCCTGAATCTGCCTATACTGAACGCATGAACAAAAAACAGAAATTGCTAGAAAAGCTCAGCAGGTCCGGTGACATCTATGGAGAGAAATCAGAATTAACGTTTCGTGTCCAATGATCCTTCCTCAAAACTGATGGTAGCTAGGAAAATGTCAGAAGATAGGGTGGGAAAAGGGAGTAAGGAGTAAACAATAGGTGGGGATAAAGCCCAAAGAGAGAGAAGAACAGTTGGACAGACAAAAGAGTGGGTAATGATCTGGTTGAGAGGGTGAATGGAGACTGTAAGTGGCTAACAATGGGTTGTGTCTAATACTGGACTATAAGATAACAAGATCTGGTGTGTGGTGGTGGTGGCTTTGACATGGGAGAGTTCAAGCTTAAAAGTTATTGACTCGATAATGAGTCTGGAGGGCTGCAGGGTCCCCAAGCGTAAAATGACATGTTGTTCTTCCAACTTGTGCTGAGCTTCACTGGAGCAAAGCAGCAAGCGCGAGACAGAGATATTGGCCAAGGAACAGGGTGGTGTGTTAAAGTGGCAGGCAACTGGAAGCTTAAGGTCATTCTTGTGGGCAGAACATAGGTATTCTGTGAAGCCATCACCCAGTCTATGCTTCGTATCCCCAGTGTACAGAAGAACACATTGTGAACAGAGAATGCAGTAGACTAGGTTGTGAGAAGTACACTAAAGTGCTAGTTCACCTGGAAGGTATGTTTGAGCCCTTGGATACTGAGGAGGAAGGATCTAAATGGGCAGGTGTTACACATCCGGCAGTTGCAAGGGGAAGGTGCCATGGGGCTGTGGGGGGGTGTAGGAAGTGGGTCAGGGTATCCTGGAGGGAAAGGTCCCTGCAGAAGGCTGGCGAGGGTAATATGTGTCTGTTGGTGGCATCTCACTGGAGGTGGCGGAAGTGGCAGCTAATGATCTTCTAAATGTGGATACTGATGGAATGGTAAGGACAAGGCCACAATTTCCTCTCCCACATGGTCAATGATGCCCTCCAGCACATCTCATCCACTCCCGCATCTCTGCCCTCGAACTCCACCCCTCCAACTGCAAGGGCAGACCACCCCTGGTCCTCTTCTTCCACCCCACCAACCTCCAGATACATCGCATCATCCTCCGTAATTTCCACCACCTACAAACAGACACCACCAGGGATATATTTCTCTCTCCACCCCTATCTGCATTCTGTAAAGATCATTCCCTCTGCAACTCCTTTGTTACGTCCACAGCCCCCACCAACCCACCCTCCCCTCCCGGCACCTTCCTCTGCCACCACAAGAATTGCAAAATCTGCACCCACACCTCCCCCTTACCTCCATCCAAGGCCCCAAAGAAGCCTTCCGCATCCGACAGAGATTCACCTGCACTTCCACACACATCATTTATTGTGTTTGTTGCTCTCGATGTGTTCTCTTTTACATTGCGGAGACCTTCCAACTCGGCACTGCCCTCATGACCTGTCCTACCTGTCCACTTTCCTTCCCACTCCACTCTCCTCTCCCACCTATCACAATTACCCCCAACTCCATCCATCTATTGCACTCTCAACTATCTTGCCCCCAGCCCCAGCTCCACCCCCCTCCCATTTATCTCTCAGCCCCCCCGGCCCACAAGCCTCATTCCTAATGAACAGCTTATGCTCAAAACGTCGATTCTCCTGCTCCTCAGATGCTGCCTGACAGGCTGTGCTTTTCTAGCACCACACTCTCGACTCTGATCTCCAGCATCTGCAGTCCTCACTTTCTCCAAGGACAAGGGGAACACTATTGCTGTAGCAGGACGTAAGAGAGGGGGTGAGGGCCGAAGTGTGAGAGGTGAGTTGGACCCAGTTGAGGGACAAGTCAACAATGGTACTGGGGAATCTTAGGTTGAGGAAGAAATTGGACATTTCGTAGTCTCCCTTGACGAAGTTGGCACCGTCGGAACATTTGCAACAGTGACGAAGGAACTGAGAGAACAGGAAGCAGGGTGCAAGGATGTATAGTCTTGATAATTGTGAGAGTTGGTGGGTTTGTAGTAGATATTAGTGGCCAGTCTATCCCCAGAAATAGAAACAGAAATGTCGAGGAAGGGAAGGGAGGACTCAGAAATGGACCAGGTGAAAGTGAGGGAGGGGTAGAAATTGGAAGCAAAATCAATAAACCTTTCCAATTCCAAACGAGAGAGAAGAGTACCCATGTGTGTATAATGAACCGATATGTGTTTTACTCAAACGTTTCTGTTTGACATCCCTAAAGCAGCTATTACAATCTGTTTTTATGCTCTTTGCTAGATTGAATTCATATTCTATCCTCTCTTTCCTTTTCAGTTTTTTGATCTTCCTTTGTTGTATTCTAAAAATCTAACAATCCTCAGAGTTACTGCTATTCTGGTAAACGCTTAGGTCTTTTCTTTTAATCTTACAGAATACTGAACATCTTGAGCCACAGTTGACTGACGTCTTTGAGTTTGTGCACCTTGAAGGAGTTTATGTTGGTGCTGTAACTCACATAACAGCTCTTTAAACACCATCTATTATCCGTGCCTTTTAATGCATCTTTTTAATTCACCACAACCAATTAATGTTAATGCCTTCATGATTTCCCTTATTCAAAATTAACACTCTTGCTTTAGACTGAAAAACTTGGCTCTCAATTACAATATAAAATTTCAACATCGTGTCATTCATCTCAAAAGATTATTTACAACAAGCTTGTTAATTAGCCCTTTTGATTATATAATACTGAATTTAAAATAAGGCGTCCTCTGTTGGCTCAACATACTGCTCCACCAAAGCATCCCTAACACACTCCAGAGAACTGTTTTAGTGCTCAGTTGGTTTACTCAGTCTACATGCAGATTGAAGGCATCCATTTTAACCATGTTGCCTAATCGACATGCTTCTCTTGGTTGATACCATGCCCCACGTAGAAACTGAGTGATGCCAACAGGGTGGGTTCAATTCCTGCTTGCCTGAGGCATGGTGACTCTTAGGTTAAACTCATCACCAGTTGTCTCTCTCTCTCTCTCTCTCTCTCTCTCTCTAACAAGAGCATATGGTCATTTCCCTTCACTATCACTATTATTTTGTGGCCCATAAAGAACTCAAGCAATGTCTGCTGCCACTTGCTGCTTTTTAGTTCCACCCGAACCTTCCTCTTCCAGTCTGAGACCCAATCTTATAATGCACTTGTCCAATTTCATATTATCAGCACAACTCCAACTCCATTTTGTTCTTACCTGTCCACCCTAAACATTAAATGCCCTTGATTATTCAAGTTCCACTTCTGGTCACCATGCAGCCATATTTCTGGTAATGGTAATTAGATCATAGCCCTGTATCTCTATTTGTGCCTTTAGATTATCTACCTTGTTGTGAATGCAAAATGCTATTAACTTTGTATTTTTAACATCATTGATTTTTTAAAGCATGCACAATGCTCAGCTTTGTTTCCCCTGTTTTCTAGTCTCCCTCGTATCTTTTTGACTTCCTGTTCCCACCTTTACTTCCTTCCAGTTTGGTTACCCTGCATCTGCTCCATGACATCCTTGACCCTGGCTAAACAGTATCCTGAAGTCATTTTCGCTGCCACTAGAAAGTCTATCTCAACCCCTGACTATGATTATTGCTTTTCCATTCTTCGTCCTCCTTCCCTGTGCTTTCCATAGCGCTTTGGGTTTGGCTATGGCCCTCCTGATTATGTGTAGCCCCTATGGCTACACATAATCACTTTCCAAATGGAATACCAATGAGAAAGCATGGTAGACTTGGGGAATCCTGCATTGCCTGTTTTTTCAGACTCCCTGCTAGTCACCCATTCCCTCCCTGCCTACACACTTCAAATCTATGTTCTGACCACTTTTCGTACTTTGTGTCTGTGTAGAAGGAGCCCAGCACTTAACAATGTCATGCCTAACTGTATCAAAGTGACATTAGATCCTAAGCATTATGAGATCTTATTCACACTCAATATGGAGGTTTCCAACCGTTTATGGCATAATATAAATACATTAGGAGAAAGTGCGCACTGCAGATGCTGGAGAATCAGAGTTGAAAAGGGTGGCGCTGGAAAAGCACAGCAAGTCAGGCAGTGTCCAAAGAGCAGGAGAGTTGATGTGTAAGGCATAAGCCCCTTCATCAGGAATGTGAAGTGGGAAGGGGATAAATAGAAGAGTGGGGTGGGGCTGGGGGGAAGATAGATGTTCAAAGTTTGGGAGAAGATTTGTAGCTCGGGTGCTTGTTGTTGTGGTTCTGTTCGCCGAGCTGGGAATTTCTGGTGCAGACGTTTCATCTCCTGTCTAGGTGACATCCTCAGTGCTTGGGAGCCTCCTGTGTTTCCTCTGGCATTAATAGTGATTTGTACCTGCCGCTTCTGGTTGTCAGTTCCAGCTGTTGAACTGACAACCGGAAGCGGCAGAGACAAACCACTATAAATGCCGGAGGAAACATCACAGAAGCGCTTCACAGGAGGCTCCCAAGCACTGAGGATGTCACCTAGACAGAGGACGAAATGTCTGCGACACAAATTCCCAGCTCAGCGAACAGAACCACAACAACAGGAAGATAGATGGGAGGGCGATAGGTGGATGCAGGTGGAGGTAATTATGATAAGTAGGAGGGGAGGTTGGAGTGGATAGGTGGGAAGGAAGATGGACAGGTAGAACAGTTCAAGAGGGAGGTGCCGAGTTGGAAGGATGGATCTGGGATGAGTTGGGGGTAGGAGAGATTTGGAAACTACTGAATTCGATGTTGATGCTGCATGGTTGAAGGGTCCTAAAGGTGGAAGATAAGGCATTCTTCCTCCAATTGGTGGGTGGCTTTGATTTGGCAGTGAAGGAGGTCCAGGACTTGCATGTCCTTGGGGAAGGGGGAGGGGGAATTGAAGTGTTCGGCCACAGGGTGGTGGGGCTTGTTTGGTGCATGTGTCCCAGAGATCTTCCCTGAAACTTTCTGTGAGTAGGCATTCTGTCTTCCTGATGTAGAGGAGACTACATCAAGAGAAACGGATGTGATAAATGAGGTTTTTGGATGTGCAGGAAAATCTCTTCTGGAAGTGAAAAGATCCTTTTTGGCCATTGACGAGGTGGTGGGGGGGTAGGTGTGGGTACAGGTTTTACACCTCGGGTGGTGGCAGGGGAAGGTACCAGGAGTGGAAGGTGGATTGTTTGGGGGAGGGGGGGGGGGGGAGGGAGGTGGTGGAAGCGAACCTAACAAGGGAGTCACGGAGGGAATGGTCCCTGCAGAACGCACATAGGGATGAGGAGAATCTGATGGTGGGGTCTGACTGAAGGTGGCAGAAGTGGTGGAGGTTATTGCACTGTATTAGTGGGATGGAAAGTGAGGACCAATATAAATATATGTCTTTCTCTTGGCTTTACCCAAAGGTAACAGTAGAGAAGACTCAAGTGGAAAGTCAGCTGTAGGCTCATTATTGCCATCTGCAGCCGTTCCTATTGACGTGCACTCAGTGAGTCCCTTTCTCACTGCCACAATGCCGTGACCACCTCAGCCCTCTTTGACCACATGAAGAAACAAAGTCAATACTACAGCCATGTGACATTCCTCAGCTGCTGTCTTCGCGACCATCTTGCCCGCCTACTGAAAAGCAAAGCAGTCAGGAGAAACCAGGTCTATATGCTGACATATGCCTGTACGACACACATTGCATTCAACTGCAATCAAATTCAAAATTTCACTCGTGTTGGAAGAAATTCAGGGCTCTGTGCCAGAGTGATGGATTTTGTTCCTGTATGGAGAGAAGGAGAGTTTCTCCTTTCCTCCAAAGAGATAATACCAGTCACAAAATAATTGAAAATAAACTGTGCAGAATCCCTCTGATAACAAGTGTTGGCACAGCTGGAGCTGACAAATGTGTTGCTGGAAAAGCGCAGCAGGTCAGGCAGCATCCAAGGAACAGGAGAATCGACGTTTCGGGTATAAGCCCTTCTTCAGGAATGAGGAAAGTGTGTCCAGCAGGCTAAGATAAAAGGTAGGGAGGAGGGACCTGGGGGAGGGGCGTTAGAAATGCGATAGGTGGAAGGAGGTGAAGGTGAGGGTGATAGGCCGGAGTGGGGTGGGGGCGGAGAGGTCAGGAAGAAGATTGCAGGTTAGGAAGGCAGTGCTGAGTTCGAGGGATTTGACTGAGACAAGGTGGGGGGGGGGGGGGGGGGCGGAATGAGGAAACTGGAGAAATCTGAGTTCACCCCTTGTGGTTGGAGGGTTCCTAGGCGGAAGGTGAGGCGCTCTTCCTCCAACCGTCATGTTGCTATGATCTGGCGATGGAGGAGTCCAAGGACCTGCATGTCCTTGATGGAGTGGGAGGGGGAGTAGAAATGTTGAGCTACGGGGTGGTCGGGTTGGTTGGTCCGGGTGTTCCAGAGGTGTTCTCTGAAATGTTCCGCAAGTAGGCAGCCTGTCTCCCCAATATAGAGGAGGCCACAGCGGGTGCAGCGGACGCAATAGATGATGTGTGTGGAGGTGCAGGTGAATTTGTGGCGGATATGGAAGTATCCCTTGGGGCCTTGGAGGGAAGTAAGGGGGGAGGTGTGGGCGCAAGTTTTGCATTTCTTGCGGTTGCAGGGGAAGGTGCTTGGAGTGGAGTTTGGATTGGTGGGGGGTGTGGGGTGTGGACCTGATGAGGGAGTCACGGAGGGAGTGGTCTTTTCGGAACGCTGATAGGGGAGGGGAGGGAAATATATCCCCGGTGGTGGGGTCCGTTTCCGCCACCTCCAAACGGCTCATTTTTCAGCTCTGATCTCCAGCATCTGCAGTCCTCACTTTCTCCTTGGCACAGCTGGAGCATGCTGCGATATTTGACATGTGTTTGCTCCTCTGTGCTGCTGCAGAGCCAAAGCTGCTGTGAGAAGCCACAGTTTCGAACATCTCTGGGAGGCTCCTCAGGGCTCTCAGTGTATCCACAATGCAAGATCTGGGGAAGGTGGACATTTTCAAGCATTCGACAGGAACGGAGTTAAAAAATCACACAACACCAGATTATAGTCCAACAGGTTTAATTGGAAGCATTAGCTTTCAGAGGGCTGCTCGTTCATCAGGTGGACAGGAATGGAAGCAGAGAACCATATTAACTGATTACGAATCTTATACAGTTCAAATGCCAGTTAGTTCACCTTCACACCAGAACATTAGGGGAAAAGAGGAAGCTCAAACTTTTTTTTTTGCATGCCATTGTGAAGGAATAATTTAAATGGGCTCAAAAGATAATTGGTTGCAATTCCATGGACAGAAGAATTCAGGGATATGAGACAACAAAGACATGGGAGCATGAAATACAGGCCAAGTTAGTGGGCCCAATGGCTCTGAAAGCTTCGAAACTGGCTTTGCAAGAGCCAAGTCACATGGAGAGAAAATCAAAAGTATAATTTAAAAGAGGTACTTTGCAGATGAACACATGTTTTGCTTTTTTGGGAATTCATGTTCTACCATGCTACTGTCACACCCTCTTATAGATATTAAAGATTCTGGAGTTAGAGTTAAAGAATAGAAAATCAATGAATCTTAAAGAACTGGCACAGGTCGTTCTGTGCTTTTCAGAGTCATAGAAAAGGTCTCTTGACCAATCAAACTGTGCTGAACTAAAATAAGCCTAACTATTCTAATCCCTTTTATCAGCACTTGGCCTCACAATCGTGTACAGGTAGTTCTCCTATAACACCATTGTTGCATTCCACTGAAACCTCACTTAATAGAAAATCACTTGATAGAATAATGTGGTCCATGGGAAAAATGGGGTGAGGGCAGACCAGCAAATAATATCACTCATGATTGCTCAAAAATCGCCCAGAAGTCTAACACAAAACACAGTCTGAACAAAGGCTGAAATCATATTTATTAATTGAATAAAAGTAAATTTAACACAGTACATTTAAAAAATGTAAGAAAGTTGCTCTCTGTACTGTACCTCTCACGGAAAGCTGCTCTGTCAACATCGGCATATGTGCAGAATGAGGCACACAAACCCCTGATCCCTGCTGGAATCATGCTATTGCAAACAGAAGGAAGTGTTCTCGAAAATACCGTTCCCTAATCCTTCAGTGACATCATAGCCAAATCGCGCTGCCAAAGTGCACATTATCCCAGAACTACCTGCATGACTTGACATCATGAGCACATCTCTAAATATTTCATAAATCTTATGAGACTATCTGCTTCCACCACCCTTACAGGCAGTGAGTTCTAGATTGGCACCATCCTCTGGGTGTAAAAAAAAATTTTCTCGCATCCCCTTTAAAGCTCCAGCCCCGTACCTTCTATCTATGCTCCTGGACACTGGATTATTCAACTTAATCCCACGTCCAGGCATTTCTTCCACAACTTTGTAAAAAGCATTCAGATACAGACTGATCTACTGAAAGTAATTCTATGGTTCGCATTCAAAAACAAATAAATGTCAAACTGAGACATGGCAAAACAACATCTCTCAAATTTTAAGCAGATATCAGAGGACAGAGATCCCATAGTCATGGGATGCTGTGCTTGGCATTTAAACTCCTTATCAATTTTGTGACCTTTTCTCTGTTGAGAGTACTCATTTATAACCATAACTAAATGGGTTTGAATGGTAAACAAAGCATGTAAACACCTAACCCTTCAGCTGCCAGCAGATTCAGGGGAAGGGCTGACCAATGCTGTTTGTTTTGTAGCTGATAGCCTGCTATCCTAATGAACCATAATAGGCCAGTAATAAGTTACTCAAACATCAGAAACAGTTCAGTTATGGCTTTTGTTCCAATTCTCCGGTCATTCTAAAGTCCAAATTCTGAAGATGCACGGCAGACCCAAAGGAAATATCACTGCATCATCGAAACCTGGCTTCCCAAGCAAATATTAAAGAGGCACCACTTGAAGCTGGGGAGGAGTAGGCCAGAAATCTTTCACGAAATGATAGCCTCCTGGAATTTCCAATTATTCATTAGTACTTCATCAAAGATACAACAGAGGTTTCAAGCAACGGTCCAAATTTGAGGAATGATGTTGTTATTCTAACCCAGTGCCTTAGTTCGAATTGGCCAGCTAATCTTCCCTTTCATCTTTCTCGCTTCACAGATGTTGCGTGCTTGGAGATAATGGAAATCCCATTTTTTTCATTCAATCATGGCATTTGTGCATTGCTGGAAAGCCCCACATTTGTTACCCACTCCTGATTGCCCTAGAGACAGTGATAGTGAGCTGCCTTTTTGAAGCACTGCAGTCCACTTGATGTAGTTAGGATATTGTGAAGGGTCACTTATATAGTTCCAAATGAGGATGATGTGCATCTTGGATGGTAACTCACAAAATGACAACATTGAACTTGTAGACGGTCATGCCCACCACATATATCTGCTGCCATTGCAGATAGTAGTGGTCACACATTTGGCAAGTCCTGTTCAAGGATCCTTGACAAATTGCTACAGCACATCTTGGAGCTGGTACACAGAGTTACCAGTGTGCGTTGGTGATGGAGAAGTATACACTTGAGGTAGTGGATAGGGTGTGCCATCAAGCAGTCTGCTATGTCCTGGGTATGACTGAGCTTTATGAGTGTTGCTGGAACTACACTCATTCAGGAAAGTGGAGAGTATTCCATCATACTCCTGACTTGCACATTCCAGATGGTGGACAGGTTTGAGGGAGTCAGGAAGTGTCCCCAGAAATTCCAGCCTCTGACCTGTTCCTGCAGCCTCAGTTTTTATATAGCTATGATAACATTGCTGAACAGGTTGGCTAGAAGAAAGCTATTTTTAAATGGCTGGTGCAGTTATATTTCTGACTATGGAAACTCCCAGAATGTTGATGCTGGAGGATGCAGCACTGATAATAACGTTGAAAATCAAGTGGAGATGGTTGGATTCTCCATTCTTGAAGATGGTCATTTTTTTGGCACTTGTTTATATGAATGCTTTCTTATCATTAGCAGATACACAGGAATATCACCACAGACAAGTTCCCCTCCAAGCTGCTCACTGTCCCGATTTGGAAATATTATCAACATTCCTTCAATCTCATTGCGTCGAAATCCTATAAATCCCTCCCCAATAACATTGTGGGTCTACCTACAGCAAATGAGCTGCAGTGACTCAATAAGGCAGCCCACCTGAACATAGGCAAGTCGAGATAAGCAAAAATGCTACCCCAGCCAGGCGGCACGGTGGCTCAGTGGTTAGCACTGCAGCCTCACAGCACCAGGATCCCAGGTTAGATCCCAGCCTCGGGTGACTATGTGGAGTTTGCACATTCTCCCTGTGTCTTCATGGGTTTCCTCTGGGTGCTCTGGATTCCTCCCACAGTCCAAAAATGTGCAGGTCAGGTGAATTGGCCATAGTGTTAGGTGCATTAGTCAGAGGGAAATGGCTCTGGGTGGGTTACGCTTTGGAGGGTCGGTGTGGACTGGTTGGGCCAAAGAGCCTGTTTCCACACTGTAGGGAATCTAATCTAATCCACATCCAATGAATGTATTTTTAGGTTTTAGGTATGCCTGGTCCTGACATGGTTTCTATATTTTAGTGTGAACCACCTTTGGTCCTCTGACTTGATGGTCTTGGTGGCTATTCAAGGTGTAGCTGACCAGGTTCAGTATATGGAGTGGCAGTAGGGTTCACAGGAGACTGCCACGATTGACCTGTGCTTGGAAGGTTCTGCTGCCAATCGGACAGGATGCTGCAACTAACTGAAATTTCTAGTTGGGATTTTCTCCACTCTCAGCCTTTAAAATGCTTTCAAAGGAGGCCACACTGATTTTTAATGAAGCACAAAGCAAAGTCCTGCAAATACTGCAAATCTGAGGTAAAAACAAATATAGCTGAAGGAACTCATTGGATCTGGCAACATCTGTGGAGAGAACTGAGGAAGAGTCACTTGAACCCGAAATGTTAACTTTGCTTTCTCACCATTGACGTTGCTGGATGTGCTGAGCTTCACCAGCTACTTCCGTTTTTGTTTCTGATTTTTATTTAGTTGTGCTAGGTGCTATGATCTTGGGCAAGCTTCTCCCAGGGTTTGAAGCCAATATCAAAACTCCGAAGCAATGTCTTCAACATGTTCTTGTGACACTTCCTTCGACTGTTGTGAGAGCACATCTCAGGCTCAAGTGCTCTGTGGAAGTGATTCTTCAGTAAGTGAGTGTCATACAGTGTGGCTAGATGACCAGCCCAACTGTCAATGTCTCACATGGGAACGATACTTGGCACACTAGCCTAGGTAGGCACCTCAGTCTCTAATGTTTTGACCTGCCATCTGATCTTTGGAAGTCTTGAAAGCAGCTCAGGTGAAAGCATCAGTTTGGCACACAGTCCATGTCTCACATGCCTATTGCACAGCGTAGTATTAATGCGTTATAGGCTTCCAATCTGGCAGGCCAACATATTCCTCTTCATTGCCAGGCTGATGTTGAAGTCTGCTCAATGGCAATACTTGTTTTAGCAATTATTGTATGTGTTTGATTGGCCATATTAGCCATGATGTGGTGCTTCCAGTCTTGGATTGGGATGGGCAAAGTCAGACGTCACAAGACACCAAGTTAGAGTCCAATGGTTTATTTGAAATCATAAGCTTTCAGAGCACTGGATTGTTTGTTACGTCACTCATCTCTTAGAATGAACCTAATCAGTGGGGTAGCCAGAAACATTGTTCTGTGGTGATTACACTCTATTTAGATCTAACAGGCAGCTGAGATGGGCTCTGGGTATTGTGCACTATACCTACAGTGCGCTAGGCTCAAACATTTAGAATATTCATTCTAAAAGATGAGAGACATAACAAACAATCCAGGTCTTTTTCAATATATAATTTCATTTAAATCACCCTGTAAACTTTTGCAATAAATTTTGTGTGTACAATCTTATACTCCACAACCACCTGAAGGAACAGCACTCTGAAAGCTAGTGCTTCCAAATAAACCTGTTAGACTGTAACCTGGTGTTGTGTGATTTTTAACTTTGTAGTTTGATACAACTGAATTACCAGCAAAGCCATTTCTTTCTGCAGGTAAGTCAACATGGCATCACGGAATCGGTTTAGACCAGACTTCATAAAGATGCCAGTTTTTAACAGCCATGAGGAAAATCAGTGGGGTAGCCAGAAACATTGGTAAAAACAATGACTGCAGATGCTGGAAACCAGATTCTGGATTAGTGGTGCTGGAAGAGCACAGCAGTTCAGGCAGCATCAGTGGTGATTACACTTTATTTAGACCTAAGGGGTAGCTGGGATGGACTCTGGGTATTGTGCACTATACCTACAGTGCACTAGGCTCAAGCAAAATGCATTCTGCCATTCTAAATGTAGTTTTTGTCATAAAGGCAGGTGAAGCCAATAACTCCTTGAACCAGTTCTCTAATATTCTAATCTGTTTGTTTGATGCATTATGCCTGTGCTGCTTTGTTTTCTAGCTTTCATAATATTTCACAGCATCAGATAATGGTTACAGCACAGCAGGAGGCCTTCCCCTGGAGCCATGCAAATGTTTTGTCTTCTGATGCTGATCCAATTCCCTTCAGCAGGCCAGAATTTTGCAGGCTTCCTCTGACAGTGTTTTCTAGATCTTAATAACTTGCTGCATTGAGTTGTGTATCCCTGCGTCATTATTGGCTCTATTGTCCTCTCGTTCTTGACTCTCTAACAATATGAGAATTATCACTCGCTGTTGCCTGGATTTCTAACAAACCTCCTCTCTACTTTTCTTCTCTTAAGGAAAACAACACCAGCTTCTCCAGTTGATTCACATACCTAAAGTCCCTCATTTTAGGAAACATGCTTGTGCATCTTTTCTGCATCCTCTCCAAATCCTTTCTCCTTCAATTCTTTCTGAGAGTACAGGGTTCAGAACTGGACACAACACTTCAGTTGAGGCCGAATCAGTATTGCATAAAGTTTCATTATAACATCCTTGCTTTTGAACACGTTGCCTTTAATAATAAAGCTGAGATCCCTGTGGCCTTTTTAATCAGTTTCTCAGCCTGACCTGCAAACTTCAAGGATTTATGCACAGAAACAGTCAGGTTCCCCTTTAGAATTGTTCTCTTTAGTTTATAGTCCCTCTCCTGGCTCTTCATCCCAAAATGTGTCGCTTCACACTTAAATTTGTCTTCTGCCCATATTTGTTCTTTCCATCAGCCTGATTGTCTTCTTAAAGTGGATCACTGTCCCCCTCACAATGAGTCCAAAGTTAGTAATTGTAATATGTATTTCCAAATCAGATCATTAAAATGTATCAGAAAAATGCAGTAATCTAAGGACTGACCCCTCACAAACACCTTCCTTGAAAAATAAGCATTCAACACTATTCCTCATTTCCTTCACTCAGTCATTACCTCCGTCATCGGTCCAGTTTTCTGCTTCATCTTATGGTTTGTTTTTTTTAAATCCAGGACCTTGGGCTGATTTGCATTGCCTTTTACATTTCATAGATTTGACGGCAAATATTATACAGATATAACGAATTACAATGAATGTGTGTAAGACAAAGGTTAGTCTATTTAAATTATTTCCAATCAAGCTTTGGTATGGAGTCACCAGAATGCTGTTTTTTCAATGCTATCTGAATGAATCTTCTTGATCAGTATTTCATCAGTATTAAAACTACAGCACTTGTTCATTTTATAACAAATCTTGATGAAAGGATCATTTAAATTGAGTATTGCTTGGGAAAAAAAAGAGACATTTTTCAAAGCTTTTGGGCTTGCACTTATTGAAATAATTCACAAGAACACAGAGGAAAATTAACATTCATTACTGTATGAGAGAAGAGCAGCGTTTGGCTGATTAATGGATTCTGATTGGTCGTGGTGCTTCCATAGAGAATGGACAAATTAGTGATGATTGATAGTTAACTGTCACTTTTGAGCAATGTTTCCACTTACAGGGCAAAGGATTCCTTCATACTTGCAAAGACCATAAGGCATTGCATTTCGATAGCAGTGCTGTAGCAACCTTGTTTAAACAAACATTGAGAAATCCTTTCAAACGAAGACTAGCTTATTACAAAGCAATAGAGATAATCAATCAAGGCTCCTGTGAAAACTATTTCGCCTACAAGGTTAAGTTCAGTATCCATTTTTGGCTTCATTATGAATGCTTTACTAAACGCGATCCAGAAGGAGAAATGATAGCTCTCGGTTCAGCCTGATTTGTTGATACAGTTCCTAGGTGGCCTCATTTTAAATACATGTTTGAAGAGCAGAACATATGCTTTATTTAACAGAGGAAACTTTCAAAGTCTCTTGCTCATTAAATCAGAATTTCAAAGACTTACCAGTCTCGTTAAGGGGTCATGATATCTGTAAGTAATGGATACTTTCAGGGTGTTTGTGGATGACAAATGAGCAATGTAGAGGAAAACAGGGGGCATTGGAGATTTAAGGGGACATGGGGAAGCTGCTGGGGAGGGTCAGGGGTGACAGGTGAGAGATAGAGGGCTAAACAGTCATGCTGCCTCAGTAAATGGTTAGAGACTAAAAAAACTGCAGATGCTGGAATCTAACGTAAACAGGCAGGAATCTGGGAGAATACAGCAAGCCAGGCAGCATCAAGAGGTGGAGAAGTCAATGTTTCAGGTGTAACCCTTCTTCATGAGCCCTGGCAAAGGGTTACACCCGAAACGTCGACTTCTTCACCTCCTGATGCTGCCTGGCTTGCTGTGTTCTTCCAGACTCCTGCTTGTTGCCTCAGTGGATGGTGGCCGTCATTCCAGGCTGGCAGCTTCCCCATCCATCGGCAGCTAAGGCCTGCACCATCAGCTCAGCTGGGCCACTACCTCCCGGAACAAAGAAATTGTGGAGCAGCCTCTTAATGCAGATGTGTTTGAAGGTTCAGGAACTTTCCTGACTTCCATTTCTTGTCTATTTCACAAAAGCCCAGCCATTTACTTCTACCTCTGAATTCAAAGTCTTGTCAATTTACAAGGTTTCTTTTCCATAATCTTGTACTTAATTAGAAAAAAATTAACAATTACATTCATCTGGAAAATGTAATTAGCCTTGTTATCTCCTGAGCTCCTCAATTTGTGCTCCTCAATACATTTAGCTTATTAGAATTATACAAGAAGGAATTTGGCACAGTTTCTGGAATTGCTTCTTCGAATGCAATAGCCAAATTATGTGCAGTACAGAAGAAGTCATGAATCAAATATTCATTAAAAAAAAGTAGTCCACTCAGTGCTGCCAACCATGCGGCATTTCATTAAATATCAAAAAATATCTACAAAGTGCACTGCACGGTAACAGCAGCAAGCACATTGATACATCCAAGTGAACCCCCCTTGCAATAGAAAAGACGTGTAAACTGCTTGTTTCAAGTAGATGTGAAGAAATTTCACACAAGCCTTTTGTTGAAATTGCCTCTAGTATTGCATAATATGTACATTTAGCGTGTTTTGTATGTGTGTGACAAAACAGCTTTGATATTTACGATTAATGATAGACACTGTGGGCTGCAAATTCCCAGTTTTAGGTAATTTATGTTCCAGTAGGATTCATGGCACCCAATCCATCCTGGCCCACGACAGCTTTTATGATGCCACCTTCTGCACTACATCCCATTAATTATGTTAAATGACCTTCTACTGTACCCATATCGTGGGACTGTGGCAGGAGAGGCAAAGCAATCACCACTGCCAGGACTTTGCGATGCTTACACTGTTGGCATCATAATTACAGCTAAACTCCACAGCATTTCAGATGGTACAAGGCAGGAACTGTCTTTCACACTGTGTCATATCCCCTAGAAGGTGGCCAAAAATATGGCAAGTTAGCTCCTTGGTTTGCTGACAGGAACCCAGAGATACTGGTGGATGGGTGGTGGAAAGGAAGGCAGTGCTTTGTCTTGCAGACTGGCAAAGGTGATCATGCTACCAGTCCCAGCCAGCCTGTACTGCGATAGTAGTCCAGGTGTTTAAGAAAGGAGGGAGGCAGAGGATGGGAAACTATAGGCCAGTTAGCCTGACTTAGGTCATTGATAAGATCTTAGAGTCCATTATTAGGATGAGATTGTGAAGTGTGTGGAAGTACATGGTAAAATAGGGCACAGCTTTGTCAAGGGGAGGTCATGCCTGACAAATCTGTTAGAATTCTTTGATGGGGTAATGGACAAGTTAGGCAAAGGAGAGCCAGTGGATGTGATCTATTTGAATTTCCAGAAGGTGTTTGATAAGGTGCCATGCAGGAGGCTGCCAAATAAGATAAGAGCCCATCGTGTTAGGGATAAGGTATCAGTATGGATAGAGGATTGACTGACTGGCAGAAGACAGAGAATGGGGATAAAGGGGTCTTTTTCAGGATGGCAGCCGGTTCCATCGGGATCAGTGTTAGGACCACAAACCTTCATGATTGACATTGACGATCTAGATAAAGGAACTGAGGGAATTGTTGCTAAGTTTGCATAAGATACAAATTTGGGTGGAGGAACAATTAGTGTTGTGAAAGGGGGTTGTTGCAGAAGGACCTGGGCAGGCTAGGTGTGTGGGTAAAGAAGTGGTAGATGGAACACAATGTAGGAAGGGTGAGGTTGTGCACTATGGTAAAAAGAATAGAGGTGTAGACTATTTTCTAAATAGGTAAAGGCTTCAGAAATCTGAAGCACAAAGGGACTTTGGAGTCCAGCTCAGGTTTCTCTTAAGGCACAGTACTCTGAGGGTGGCATGGTGATTCAGTAGTTAGTACTGCTGCCTCATAGTGCCTGAGACCTGGGTTCGATTCCAACCTCAGGTGACTGTCTGCGTGGAATTTGTACATTCACCCTGTGTCTGCATGGGTTTCCTCCCACAGTAATGAGATATGCAGGTTAGGTGAATTGGCCACAATAAATTGCTTTTGGTGTTCAGGGGTGTGCAGGTTTGGTGCATTGGTCATGGGATGTACACAGTAATAAGGTAGGGGAATGGATCTGGGTGTGACACTCTTCAGAGTGTCAGTGTGGACTTGTTGGGCTGAATGGCCTGTTTCCATACTGTAGGGATTCTACGGTTCTATTCTATGGTTAACAATGCAGGTTCAGTTGGCAGTTAGGAAGGCAAATGCAATGTTAGCATTCATTTTGAGAGGGCTAGAATATAAGAGCAGATATATACTTGCTGAGGCAGGATAAGGCTCTGGTCAGACCACACTTGGAATATTGTGAACAGTTTGGGTTCTGTGTCTAAAGAAGAATGTGCTGGCCTTGGATGCGACCCAAAGGAAGTTTACAAGAATCATCCCAGGAATGAAGATCTTATTCATATGATAAGCAGTTGAGGACTCTGGGTCTGTACTCAACGGAGTTTAGAAGGATGGAGCGGGGTTCTGATTGAAACTTGGAGAATACTGACAGGCCTGTACAGAATGGACAAGGAGAAGAAGGTTCCACCAGTAGGAGAGACTAGGCCCTGAGGACACAGCCTCAGAGTGAAGTGACAACCTTTAGAACACAGGTGAGAAAGAATTGCGTCAACCAAAGGGTGGTGACTCTGTGGAACCCATTGTGGCAGAAGGCTTTGGAGGTCAACTTATTGAGTGTATTAAGTACAAAGATAGATAGGTTCCTGATTAGTAAGAGTTCTCAAGGACATAAAACAGGAGAATAGAGTTGAGAAATATCAGCCATGACTGAATGGTGGAGCAGACTCATTAGGCCAAATGGCTGCCATATCTTATGGTCAGTGCAGTGTCCCACTGAAATGAAATGCACAGCATTGCAGGAGGAAGGTTGATGATGTTCTGTGCTCCACAAAGGTAACTACTACCATCTTCTCTCTGCCACCACTCACTCAAACTATGCATCTGCACAATGACTTGCACCCAGGGTTCACATGCTATAACTCTTAATTATTGCTACAGCATATCCACTCAGCAGCTCTCACCCACCCATTAAGCCTGGCTGCCCACTGCACTTCCTGCTCACTGACCAGGTACGCCTTATCAACTGCACTGCTTCCAGCATCACCACTAACATCTCTGCCATTCCCTGTCATGGTACTCAGTTATTTCCTTTGTCTAACTACAGGAACAGTTGGCCAGCCAGTCCGGAACAATACAACCAAAGCACCCTGAATGTTGCAGCTGACCTGCAGGATTGACCAAGTCCTACTGCCGGATTGTGAAGACACAGATCACTGGAGTTTGGTAAGACCAAGTACCTGATTGACCGTGATTCTGGCAAAATCCTGAAACAAGAATCTGAGCAGCCCCTTGACTGACTGTGGCCTTCCATCATTTCCTGCCTGCAGTCCTCATTGACCTCACCAAGGACTGACTTTCATACAAAGGCCATTAAGTTGAACCAAATGCAGTGTTTGCTGTGAAAACTGCTGGCACATGTTGGAAATGTGATGCTGACGTGGCACACTTGAACAGATTCACCTAATGACTGTTCAGAGCTTTGAACCGTGACAAGCTGCCTGCCTCTCCCTCTGCACTTGAACCCAGTGACAGCCTCTAACTCAGCAATGCACCAAAAAGCAATACAAGCCACACAGGCCCTGGATTCAGAGTGACCCAGCAGAAGCAAGCACATTGTAGGCATACTGAGCTCCACAGTAAAGCTCTGAGGGTTTGAACTGCTGGCTGAGTTGGTCCCAGAGCAGCAATGATAAGGCTGGCATTTTGCCGATGGCAACTTCCCTCTTGATGAAGGATGGAGAAGAACGGTATCCAGGGAGCACGTAGGTTCATTATGATCAAGGCAGAGTTGGATGAAGACCCTGAGAAGACGGTAGGTAACAGCTTTGACTTTCATATTGGGCAATGGCATCATTTAGTTTCTTGGTGAAGAAGAGAAGAACAGGCAGCTCCATAGAAATATGGAGAGGTGGGTTAACAAAAAGTTGAAGGGCTTATGCTCGAAACGTCGACTCTCCTGCTCCTTGGATGCTGCCTGACCTGCTGTGCTTTTCCTGCGCCACCATTTTCAACTGTGACTCTCAAGCATCTGCAGTCCTCACTGTCTGCGAACAACAAGATGCAAGTGTGTGGAAATAAGATAGTCACCACCTATTATCGAGATTCTGAACTTGCCATTTAAATCTGAAGGAGAAAATCAGAAATGTTCCTCTTGCGTTGAGATGCAGGTTTTTCCGTTTTCGCCACATGTTCCCATATTTCTTGCCAGTGCCCATGGTGATTGAGGGAGTGGTTAAGGGGTGGAATCCTCCCAGCCCCAAACGATGTCGGCATTGGCAAGTCAACTGGGAAAATAAGGTGAAAGCAGTAGAAATACCTTTCTCAATGTCAAGGACAAAGTCCGATTCTTGACTCGAGTTTTGAACGATGGGCTACAATTCACAGATAATCCAAGATCTCAGAGGCTGCACAATGGTATGGACCTAATTTCTTCTCACCTTGACTAGTCACCAACATGATCTGACATGCATTGAAGCAATGTGGGGTATTGGGAGACAAAGTGTCAGTACGTATAGTCACTTACAATCACTTACAATCCCCTCCTGCATTTGCACCACATGCCTTGTGTTGCATTCATCAGAATATGATTCCTTGGTCAAAAGTCCCTGTAGAGGTATTCCATGGCCATCCTTTTCAGAGTTTTACACCTCCCCCTATATGGAGGAGTATGTTAGACTATCAAGGGCTGGATGCCTTAGAGGGATGGTTGCAGGGAGACAAGGCCACTCTCTGCAACCATGGCTAATGACTCCATCACAGAATCTGCTGTCAGAGGCTAAGCACTGACACATTGTGGCCCATTCCTCAGGCAGAACCATCATGGAGCAGCCCAAATGCATGCTGAAGATGAGATTCTGATGTTTGCAGCAGTCTGCAGTATTGTTCAGACAGTTTGTGCCACATAATCCCTGCATCAACTGGAAGAGGCAAATTGGGGTTGGAGGACTCTGAAGGATTGGGAGAGCAGCAGCTGTCCTCTGTGAGAAACAATGAGGACATTGAGCAGGAGGAGCATTATCTTCTGCAAGTCAATGGGCTGCAGTGTTGGGCTCTACACGCCAGACAGGAATTAACTGTCACCCAACTCTAATGACTGAGAGTTGGAGGCAGTGATAAATCATTGACTGTACATTTGTTACTGTTTTAAAGGCAAAGAAGAAAATGTAGCTTTTTGTTTGATAGCTCGTTTTCCATTTTTGCTATTGTTAAATAAAAACCTTTTGAAGACCTTCCAGTATGTGACAGTCCAACATTGAACAATGAGAAGATGTAAAACTGCACTGGGGCACTGGGAACAGAGTAGCATAATCTCAGAGAGAGTTTTAAGGTGGGATGACAGATAACCTGCACAGTTCGGTACTTTAACAGTAATAGCATGATGAACATGCTCTTGTATATACAATGACGTTTCAGCTCTGACACATATGTACCCTGAGAAATGTTTCTTCTCCGTTCCCCAGCCCCTATGTGCACAGTGAATGGCAACTCCCAGCTGGCAGTGTTTGAATGGGTACAGAGCTGGCCTTTAAAAAGCATCGGTGCCAGGAATCCCAAAAGGTCCCAGCGGTGGCAATATTTCTGCCTCTGACCACAAAGAAGACCATACATCTAGCAGGGAGCCATTAAGCATAGCTAATGATGTAAGTTTCAGTAAATAGAGTGAGAAAATCTCATGTCACGGATAGGAGCCCTCAGTGCAACTCATCAAAATTGACACTTAGCTGATTTCCGGTAAAATCCAGCCTGATATTTTGGTGTGTTAAAATAGATTTCAGTCAAAGAAGTATTATATTTAAGTTGATATCTCATTCCAATGTGACGAATATCTACAGTACAGTTTAGTAGTCCAATTCAACCAGAAGGCATTCAGTTAACCAAGATTAGAGTGGTGTTGGGAACTGCACAGCAGGTCAGGCAGCGTCTGAGAAGCAGGAAAATCAACGTTGTAGGCAGGAGCCCTTCATCAGCGCTAACTTTGAGAGTTAGAAATTAAATTTTCACAGAATACTTCAATAAAGGAAGCTGGTCACATCTGGAATGAAATGATCAGAGCATCATGTCCATACAGTAACGAAAACTAAAACATTTTCCCTCCCATAATACTCTTAATTAACATTTTAGTATAGGGCACACAGAGACTGAAGCCACATAATGTAGCTGGCCATTTTAGTGTCGTGCTGAGGAAGTAGTGTAAGCTGGAAAATGGTTCCTTTTGGATGAGGTGTTAATCTCAGCTTTCACTGGCAAGAGCTGCAGTGACCTGACCAACATGAATCCTTAAATTAGAACTTGGAAGGATAGAATAACTGGTCATTTATCTTCTTGCTATTTGATAGGCCTTGGTATACATACCTTCCCTGTTGCATTTCTTCACGACAATAACAGTGAGCACACTTCAAAAAGTAATGATTTACATCTGAAGCACAATAAGGTATCCTGGGGATATGAAAGCAATTTCTTTTACCCTTTCCCCATAGAGTAAATCACATATCCCACTGGCTCCTATTACATATCTTCGCCTTGCTATCCCTGTTCTTTGTGAGCAGATCTTTTCTCAAAATTAGCTTCCAAATTTCTGGATATCCAAAGACAGTGAATTCGATGATGTGGGAGTCTACTGTAGGACTGAGCTTTTGTTCCTGATCAACTGATCAGTTGCTTATCAAGTGATTTTGGTCTGTTTATAGATCATCCGCTCTGATGCTATTCCCCATTGAGTCTGTGACATGATACCTAGTTGTCTTTATTTATTAGTTTTATCTACAGTCCATTCCCAGCCAGATGTTCACTACCCAGGCCTAAGTGGCCTCTCTCTACCCCATCTGGATCTTACAGTGACCTCCAATGTTGACACTATCCTTCTGTTTCAAAATAAATTCTGTAAATCTTCTGGACCTTCACCCTCATGGAAATACTTCCATCCTTGTGTCTCCAAAACAGTAGCTTTCAAGTAGTTTCCCGACCTTACTTGCCAATCACCACTTACCCCTACTTGGATAAGAATTCATTGGTGCTTTCTGGCAAGTCCAAACCCATTTACGTCAACTTTTTCTGCCAAGGATTTTAAAGTCTCAACTCACTCTGATGTCCTCCTTTTACAACTAGAGTTTGTACTTTCTAATAACTACGATGTTAACAAGGCTATGTTACATGTGTTTTCCCTGTGTTTCTCCAAGTACACCATTTCTATTTCCAATCTTTTCTCCTTGTTTTGTTTATTTCTTTTCCTCTTATCGCTCCTATACTCCTCCCTCCTGTCTTCATGTCTTTCACTTATCTCTTTTTTGAATCCCCAGTCATATTGCTGTCCTACACAGTACTGAAATATTTCAAGTCAAAATCACGAGTGACAGTGACAAAAATTATCCTTCCTTCCTCTTGCTTTTGATCTACCTGCAGCTTTTGACCCTAAACCATTCTCCTCCAATGCCTCCTTGTCTTGATCAACTGGTTGGAGCTGTATTCACCAGGCTCCATTCTAAATATCTAAACACAGCTAGAGAATTGCCCGTCATGTTTTCTCTTCCTGTTCCCACACCATTACCTCTGGTGTCTTGAAGGAATCCATTCCGATATTTCATCTACATGCTTTTACTTAGTGACATGGTCCAAAACTGCAGTGATGACATCTAACTCTACCTCACAACCAACCTTTCCTGACTCCTGAAGCCTTTATAATAAATGATCAGATTACATATCTGAAATCTAGTACTGGAAGATCAGTAACTTCTTCCAATGAAACATTGGGAAGACTGACCCCACTGTGACTGATTTCCATCACAAATTCTTGCCAAATCATTAACTGTCTTCCCCTCCCTGGCAACAACATAAGGGTATATTGGATTCTTCACAAACTTTGCATGACATCTGACCCAAGATGAGCTTCCAACCACATCATTCACCAAGAGCACCCATTTCCACTTTTAACCCCACCCCTGTGTCAACTCTTCTGCCACTGTAGCCCCCATTCTTGCCCTCATTACCCCTATACTTGACCAGGCAAACATGTACCTGGCTGACTTTCCACATCATTCCTTTGGTCATCCACAACTCTGTATCCATGCCTTACTTGCCGTAAGTCCCTTTCACCTATTGTGCTACTACTCACAAAACTTACTTTGGCTCTCAAATTTGCAATTTTCAAATTCTTGTCTAGTCTTCAAATTCCTCCAAAAACTCACCCCGCCATGTCTCTGTAATGCCCTTCAGTCCAACAAACAACTGAGATTTTTGTGCCCGTTTAATCCTGTCTTCTTGTGAGACCCCAGTTTTAATTACTCCTCCATTCGTGGCTGTGCTTTCAGCTGCAGAGGCTGTAAACGCTGAGGTTCTTTCCCTGAACCTCTCTCCCTCACCATCTCTATCCTGCTCTTTAAGACACTTGATAAAACTGTGTATCTTAAATATTAAGCTTTTGGTCACCTGCCTTGGTATCTCCTTTCATGCTTTGGTGTCAAACTTCCCTTTGTAATGCTCCTGGAAAGCACAGTGAGGCATTTCATTGTCTTAAATGTGCTACATAAATAAAGGTAATTATTGTCACTGTTTTAAGCTGATATTATCAGCTTGACTGATGACTAGAATAAATAGGAAGTAGTTACTTTACAATCCATTTCAACTTCTGATCACTACACAAAAGAAGCAACAGCCTTGTGGTATTAATACTGTATTGTTAATCCAGAGACCCAGATAAGTTCCAGGCTGCTGCGTTTGAATTCTGCCATAGTAGATAGTGGAATTTGAATTCCTCCAAATATTATTGAATTCAATTTTTTTTAAATCTCAAGTTAAGAGTCCAATGATGACCATGAATCCATCAACAATTGTTGGAAAAACCCATCTAGTTCACTAGTGTTCTTCAGGGAAGGAAACTGCCATCCTTACCTGGTCTGAACCACATGTGACTCCAGACCGACAACAATGTGGCTGACTCTCAACTGCCCAATTAGGGATTGGCTATAATATGCTGACCTAGCCAGTGACACCCTCATCCCATGAATGAGTGAAACAAAAGGCTTCTAAATTTATAATAATTTGCACAATTTTTCACAGAAAAAAGTGTAGTTTGAGACTTTGTGAAAGTTTTGATCCATAAAACAGCATGTTCACAGTTTCCTAAACTGTAATGACTAATTCTTTCACTACTCCTACTTGACTGAAAGTCATCGCAACAGTTCAGCCAAGAATAGAGCAATCATTTTATATTAAGAAATCCTTTATTACATTGTGTTATTCATGATAGGGATATCTTTATTCCTACTTTTATTCAGGGTGTCCTTGAATTTCTGCTTTTGTCTGTGATCATTCTATCAATTATTTTAATATTCAAATCAATTTTTCATTGGTCAGGCGGGGTGATCTCTCCAGTTGAGGTTTGATTTTAGACAGGTCATATAAATTCACTTTAAAATATCTTTGGCCAGCTGCATCACCGTGGGAACCCAATCTTTGATGTGGCCAAGTTGATTAATGTATATAAGGGTCAGAAGTATCATCACAGACAAATAAAGATAACTGCACTGAAAGGTTCACTTTCCCTATATTTTTCTTAAATTTGGAATTAGCAAGCTACTTTGAAGCTTAAGAATCTTGGGTGAGCTATTTAAATTTAAATACTGGCAAACAAGGTAATTATTAAAATCAGGTTCTCTCACTGAAAAACTATCGAAGGATGCAGTTTGTCATTGATAGCCATATCCTGCAATACCTTTCTCTCCTTTGCTAATATCATTGCAAGAGAGGCTTCTTGCACCACCATAATCCCAGATAGAATTGTATTTCTTGCCGAATTTATGTTGAACTAACATTGACTGTAGAGTTGGGGTTAACAATATTGATATCTTTTGTTGCCTTCTACTATGTTCTGCAGTTGACTGGGACACTAATAACTGATAGCTGACCTTTTCCACCAGGAATTTCAAAAATTCTTTTCCAGCGATGCTGCAATCATTATTCCTCAGCTACTTAATATTCTCATTCCAGACACTAGGAGTAATTTTAACTTTGGGTGCTCACATAAACAAATCAGCAGCCCATTTAACACCGTTGCCTCAATCAAAATTATCCTCAACACCTTTAGTTCACAATGTAAGAAATATACTGAAACATCCCCATGATGGCCAATCTCCCATCACCAAGTCACCCTTTATTTATACATGCATGATACATGACACTGACCCAGCTAGTTCAGAACTAGATCCTTGAGCAAACAGAGTCCCTGACACCCCTGTTCATATCTGTCAGCCAGGGCTTCCTGATTGGACCAGGTTAACAACCCCAATCAGGGAATTCATACTCTATGAGGTCCACCTGACTGACCTTGTTATAGTCACTACACATACAAAATGTTGATTTTTGCTAATGCTATTTCAATGCCATGGCTGAATTGTTATTTCGATATCTTGTTGATGAAATGGTAACCCAAGGCCCTGTCCACTTTCTCAATTTGATGTAATTAACATCATGGTGTGTTTCCAATAAGGCCAGGGGAAATATCTCAGTGTCTTTGCCAATATTATCCTTTAATCAATACCATTAAAACAGATTAACTGATTATTTATTACCGTTCTGTGGGACATAATTGAGACTAAATTGTTTATTATATTTTCCCAACACTACACTCTTCCAAAGTCAGCTGTGATTCCAAAGTCATTTTGGGAAGTTTAGAAATGAATTAGTAGCTGAGCTATGTTTTGTACTGTATGCAGTTGATTACCATATTTGCCGAGAATTTAAACTCAACAGGTGACTTAGATCTCTAAATTTCCTTTCAGCAGATACTCAGGAGGAGGAGAATTTGCAAGCACATTCAGATACTGTTGGCTTTTAGGATGTATGATCAAAGTGATAACTTTTTCTCATAGATTTTAAGATATGCCTTTTGTATTCTTTATAGTGTTCAAAATGAGACATTTTGATAAGTGATCGACCATTATATAATCTTAATTCTAACAAAATAAGATGAGAGCATTTCATAGGTAGGTAATGTTTTAGGAATACTTATGACAGACTAGATTATGAAGTGTTTACAAAGGGTAAAAATGAATTAATAAATCTACTCAGTCCATCAACATGGAGAGAAAACTAATGCACGTAACCATCTGAACAATGATACAGTAGAGTCTTATGTTTACAAGCTTTGAGCTGAGTACAAATTTAGTCAAACCAGTAAAACAAACACACATAGAATACAGTTTGCTTTCTATCTTGCCATCATTAAAAGCTAGTTTCAGCAATATTTTTTCAATGTTGCTTTACCACATCGATAGCTCTCCCGTTTACTTGATGTTCTGCTATTCTCCAATTATCCTGCAGCTTGGTAAAAGGCAAATTCAAAAATAGCCTCAGCCATCTGTAACTAGAATTTCCACTTGTTGCCTGGATATCTGATGTCCCAAACTGATTCTGCTCTTTATCTGAATTACAAATCTTTATATTCAATGGAAAAGGGATGTTCTACATCAATTATGTAAAGGTTTCTGACAGATGTATTTGGTTCACGTATTTTGGTATCAGATAAACCATAAAAACAAAACAGTTTCCTGGCAATGGATGAACCATTGATCATTTAATAAATCATCAGCTTGCACAAGCACAAAGATTTCTTTTTACATTCACACAATTAGGTCTTTATCTCAATTGATTCAGATTGTACCATCACACCTGGAAATTGTAACCACTGTTCATTTAACTGGTCTGATATTGAAGTACAATTTTTGACACATTAAGTATGCAATATCAAAAATTATCATGACACAACCACATAGGAAACTGTTACAATTTATTAGTGGGCATTAGAAATACAAGATAACGTATCTAGAATTTGTGATAATCTCTGATTCACATCCAAAGTGTGCCATGTCCTTAGAGCACCCACCTTTTTAGTATTAGTCATTAACCTCAGTACAAACACATAATTATATGACCCACAGCTTAATTACACAAAATGAGTGCTGAAGCCTGTTTCCACCCTTCATTTAACCTTTCACTCCTTGTGTTTCTGGTTAATTTCTGGTTGTCTATTTACACGTGGATCTCATTTTTACCTCCAAAGACACATTCTGATTAAATTTGGTTCTATATTTTGTCTTGGAATACCAATGTTGCGCTGACACTTCAATTCAGGAGTTGGTAATTGACCAAAAGCTTATGACACAAGCCCATGCAAATGCCATGAAATTACTAAAATCTCAGAAGACCTGAGATTTTAAATAAAACATTTATTTACATCATTAAAAAAAGAAACTCACTGAAAATTGGGCTGAACAAGGATTTGAGAAAATGCAGAGAAGAGGAATATTGGCCTTCAGAGGTAAATGTCATACAGCCCATCCAGCTGAGACAACCATAAAATGATTTAATGTGAAAATCAGGCCTGACAAAGATGCAAACTCAGGCCCGAATGGGTGGAGTTATACCAGATCCGAAACAAACGTTCTTTCAAAATATAAAGTTAAAAATGTTTTCCATCTCAATAATTAGAGATATTGGAGGACTAGGAACCAAGGAAGGTGAACAACAATGTAGATGAGTGAGACTTATTAAGGGAAAGGAGACAAAAAACATAAATGTTACTTCATCCAAGACTATGGAGAGTGCAATATGTTAGTGTTAGAAATAGAAGTCCCTTTTAAGGGTCAACCAGAACAGCTTCAAAGTTATTGGATAGCAGATGGTGTTTACTGGACTTCATTTTTTATGAGCTGGACTTTCCCTCCAATAACACCATTTTGATTTGTCTCCCTCATTTCTTTTTTTATTTGTCAGTACCGTTACACTGTCCCTAATGGACAGTGTCCATAATTTACTAATTGGAATTTTAAAATTAATTTGATGGTCTTTTTAAAAAAACAAATAAGATGGATTTTTATCTCTCCTTTCAACATTATTTTAATTTAGTCCCCACTTCCCTCTTATTTTCCCTTTTTTTGTTTTTGTTTTGTATTTGTCACACTACCCGAGTAGGCATGGTTTGTTGTTTGTTAACTGGATAATTTGATAATGCTGTGGGGGTTTCTTTATAAAACAGTAGAGGATGGGTTCTTCCTCAATGGGCGGTTTGTTTCTGGAAAGTGACTGGGCCCATCAGGGAATGGTGGAATCTGATGATCATACTAAATGATACATTCATAATAAATGCTCAAGGCTTTTACTCGTTAATTCAACATATGGATGTCAGTCTGTTAAATAGATGATGTGAGGTGACCAGAAAGTACCGGAACAGATATGATTGCTGGTAGAAAAGGAGGCTGAATAGGTTGTGAGGGTCCTGGATCTATGCCAGGAACCAAGGATAATGTTTTTGAAAATGTCTCATTAGAGAAGTGCATGCAGAACTGAATGTGAAACAAGTATTCTGACAACCCAAAGGCAAGAAACGAGTTGTGCAAAGTGTTAGTGACATCTGTACTAAGTAGATGTACTAAGTACAATTGAGAAGTTGTCCACAATTGAGATATTAAAGGTTGACAGAAAATTACAAATCTGTTGTTTGAATTATTTTAAATTAGGCCATGAATGAATGTTTGAGCTAAAGCTTATCTCAAGCTAAAGAGGATTCCTGCAATCAAGGTAATTTTGGTCAAGACATACATGCAGAATAAATGTGGAATGCATTGGTGCAATTAAATGTCATAATCAAAATAAAATACATTTGTATTGCTTCACACAAGAATATTACCAATACTGCGAGGTAAGTGTGAAATTATATTGTGTTTTCATTGGAATAATAAGATGGAAATGTTAAATGATTATAAAATCCTTTGTACCCCCAGGACAGAAAGTCGTCACTGTAATGGTCAGTCAAAAGGAGACTTGTGACCGTAATACTCTGCAAACATTTTCACGATGGAAAAAGAAAAGGACAATGCCAACACAATTTTTTAAAAAGTCAAGTCAAGGAATTCAGTGGAGTAAGGCAAGAATAAAAAAGGTGCTGGAGAAAATAACAGGATATAAGATAAAGCAATCGCCTCAGGGCTGGGATAGACAGACCTTTAGTCATGAAGGAAACTGGATGTGCATTTGTAACATTTTTACAAAGCTCTCCAGAACACGAAACTGGAAACCTAATACATTAATGTCAATTGTTGGGAAGTACTGAAATCTATCATTGGAGGTAGAGTGACTGAGTACTTGGACAATTATGACATGGGGTGGTAAATGCTGGGGACGAAGGAAATAGGGATATTCAAACAAAGGATTTATTTTTCTATTGGAAGACCATGACAAGTTGTATTCTTGAGAGATTTGCAATGACATTTCAGCTTTAATTACTTAGATAAAGTGAGTTTGACATGCAGGCTTGCAGGTAATACAAAATTGGAAAATGCAGCAAGTAGATAAAAGTATAAAGTTCCAACACATGGGAACCACTTGCCTCAGACCACCCAAATTGAGGAAGAAGCATGCAGAAAGGCAGCCATCTTGACTACCTCAGACAGGCCCATGTGGAGGCCAGGTGTCAGCAGTGAAGAAGCATGTGAAATTCCAAGCCTTTCAACCCCACCACTTCCTGAAAGTGGCAGAGTGTAGAGATCCAGCATTGGACTGTTTAGTAACCTGTGGACTCACAACTTGGAAGAAGATTATCCTCAGTCTCAAGGGACATTCTAAGAAGAGTAGAAAGTTCCAAAAGGATAGAGACAGATTACATAAGAGTGATAAAACTGTGACAAATGAAATTCAAAGTCAGGAAATGAACTGAATTGCTTTAAGATTTTAGAAATTATATTATTCTTACTGGTAATAAATAAGGAGCATTGGAAATGCGAAATTGCTAAAAGGAAGGGTGCTGCAGAAAATCGATCAGAATGGGTGATGATATGTTCCTCTCTATCTCAAAGGAATTGGAATCAAAAATGTAGAAATGAAGTTTCAATTCTGCAGAGTATTAGTCTGATTCTACCTGGAATACTGCATTCAGTTTTGGGGATTGCCCCTTGCAAATGATCTATTGAACCTGAAGGGGATGTAATGCAGATTCACCAGAATAATACCAGTTCTTAAAGGAATAACGAAGGCAAGTTACATAAAAGTAGTTTGCATTCCCTTCAGTTTTGAAAATTCAAATGCTGAGTTAATAGGGACATTTCAATGATTAAGAGCTTCAATATGGTACATACAGAGGAATGACTTCCTCTGGGAGGGGGGGGGGGAGGAGCAGAAATCCAGAGTTAGTGGTGCACCGGAGATATATATATAACATCAGGTAAGGTATACTGTTATTCGTTCGTAAAGTAGGTCCACAGGCACACTGTTTACGAGGGCTAATGATCTCAACATGCTCCCCACGGACCCCAGGAAGTAGCAGGAACAGTCAGTGGGATTTGTAGCCTTTGCAGGAATGCCACTAGTGCAAGCTGCCCTCAGCAATCCATGATTTTCACAGAGTAATATGTGCCTTTAGCTCACCAAGTTAATTTGGAATATAATATATATTTACATCCATACACACCAAAGTGCCTTTGTTTGCTTTGCAATCTTACTTTTTAATGAACAGAAAACAAAATATGGCAGATTCATGGGTTGTGAAACAAAAACTGCAGTAAAAATAAGAAAGTACAATTCCTGAGCTTATACCATCAATGATTTAGCAATTGATCTGAAAACACTGCTGTTCCCTTTGAGCCATTTGGACTTCACTATATTCTGCTGTGTTCAACATCAGTTTCTTCCCCTGCGGCTATACATTAGAACATGAAATGTACATTTCCATAATCTGACCCTCAAAAGATATCGATTACAGAAATGCTACAGATTATTGGCATTGTTTAAAACAACTGAATGATGGGTCAGTATCCTGTCATAAGTCAATTAATTGAAAAAAAGACTATTAGCCCCCTTCATTAAGCACTGAAGTGGTGATGAACTGACTGGTGAATGGATTCAACTCATTAATGCCGAGAGAAATGCAAGTCTCTATTGAACCAGGTGCCAGCTGAAAAACCTACTATTTTCATCAGCTGAATAGAAAATGTCACTGGAGCCTATCAATATTCAGAACACGGAGTGACCTCATAATTCATGAGTTCAACAAAGTTACAAGCGAATTGTGAGGACTAACCTTCATAATTAATATTTATGATATGCAGTAAGCCTCAGCCAGATAATCCTAATGATGGAAATTTCAGAATTCATAAGGTGCAATAAAAAGGAATCACAATTTTATAGCACCTATAAGGGAGATTTACTCATGCAGAGTGCAGATGACTTCCCACTTATCGTGTGCTGCTTTGACACTGTGTTGTCACTGATTTTCTATGATCTTATTAAATCAAGTGCAACCTAGAAGTAACCTCTCTCAAGCCAGCTTGGGCAGAGAGTAACCCTTCCTGCTCATTGGCCTTTGATGAGTTTTGGAGTTATATCCTGATTGCTTCCAACTGCACAAGTTTATCACACTGTGCATCAACAGCAGGAGCTGGCTTTGTGGTACACCAGTAGTGTCCCTACCAATAGGCCAGAGGATCAAGTCCCACCTGCCCTAGCCATGTCACAATATGTCTCAGCAGGTTGATTAAAAAAGCATCAGCATCAGGTGACAGGGATGTTTGATACAGTAGTAGTGTCCCTGCCTTTGATACAGGAGGCCCGGGTTCAAGACCCACCTACTGCAGAGGTAGGTAATAACAGGCTGGTTAGAAAATATAAAAGCAGGAGGAGAATGGTCTGGTGATGCAGTGGTATTTCCCTATCTCTGAGCGAAGAGACACAGGTTCAAGTCCCACCTGATCCAGAGGTGTGTAATAACATCTCTGAACATCTCAGCATCAGTAGAGGCATGGCAGTGGTGTTGTGCTAATGCCTCTGGATTAGTCACCCACACAGTTAGGGTAATGTTCTGGCAACATGGGCAGGAATCCCACAATGGCAGATGGTAATATTTGAATTCAATGGAAACCTGAAATTAAACACAATTATGTCAATTGTTGTAAAAGCCAATCTGGTTCAGTAATGTGTTTTAGGGCAAAGGGAAATTTGCTATCCTTACCTGGTCTGACCTGTATGTGACTCCAGACCCACAGGAATGTAGTTGACTCTAAACTGCCCTCTGGGAAGATAGGGATGGGCAATAAATGCAGTCCATGAGCAATTTTAAAAGAAATTAGTACCAGGAGATTTCTGGTGGTGCAGTGGTAGTGTCCCTACTTTTGAGGCAGGAGGCCTAGATTCAAGTCCCACCTGCTCCAGAGGTGGAAAGTAACATCTCTGGACAGGTTTCTTTGGAAAGTATAGATTATAGAGCCAAAGGTTCAAATCCCACCATTGCTGGTAGTCGAATTTAAATGTAAACTAATAAAGATCTGTAATTAGAGTCATAGAGTCAGAGAGATGTACAGCACAGAAACAAACACTTTGGTCCAACTTGTCCATCCCGACCAGATATCCAAACCTAGTCTAATCCCATTTATTAGCACTTGGCCCATATCCCTCTAAACACTTTCTATTCATATACCCATCCAGATGCCTTTTAAATGCTGCACTCCTATCAGCCCACACCATTTCCTCATTCCATACACACACCACCCTCCGCTTGAAAGAGTTGCCCCTTAGGTCTCTTTTATATCTTTCCCCTCTCACCCTAAACCTATGTTCTCTAGTTCTGGACTCCCCCACCCTGGGGAAATGACCTTGTGTATTTACCCTATCTATGCCCCTCATGATTTTATAAACCTCTAGAAGGTCACCCCTCAGCCTCTGATGCTCTGGGAAAACAGCCCCAGCTTATTCAGCTTTTCCCTGAAGCTCAAATCCTCCAACCCTGGCAACATCCTTGTAAATCTTTTCTGAACCCTTTCAAGTTTCATGACATCCTTCCAATAGGAGGGAGACCAGAATTGCACACAATATTCCAACAGTGGCCTAACCAATGTCCTGGACAGCCACAACATGACCTCCCAATTCCTGTACTCAATACTCTGACCAATAAAGGAAAGCATACCAAATGCCTTCTTCACTATCCTATCTACCTGCAACTCCACTTCAAGGAACTAAGAACATGCACTCCAAGGTCTCTTTGTTCAGCAACACTCCCCAGGACCTTACCATTAAGTGTATAAGTATTGCTCTGATGTGTCTTTCCAAAACACAGCACCTCATTTATGTAAATTAATCTCCATCTGCCACTCCTCAGTCCATTGGCCCATCTGATCAAGATCCCGTTGTGCTCCGAGGTAATCTTCTTCGGTATCCACTACACTTCCAATTTTGGTGTCATGTGCAAATTTATTAACCATACCTCCATTAAAAACTAACCTTAGCAAAGGTGGCTATAGAACCATCATCAATTTTATGAATCCATTTGGTTCACTGATGTTCTTTAGGGAAGAAAATCTGCTGTACTTACCTGATTAGATGGCAACTTGGTTGACTCTGAAATGGCTCTGGAATGGCCTAGCAAGCCACTCAGTTGCACAGACCTACTCCATAAAAGACAAACCCGATAGACCATGATGGATGGAGAAGACAGCTCACCATCAAATTCTCAAGCGCAGCAAGTACTGCCCTTACCAGTGGGACCCACACCCCAGGAAGGAATAAAAAAAAGTACCACTAAAATGCTCAAAACAGAGGTTGTGGGAGTAGGTTGAAGGTAGCCCAGGCATAATTTCTTGTAAACCTCATTTATTATTCAATGAAAAGTGTCCAATGTTGCACCTCCAAATTTTGTCATTCAGAGCTTTATTAAGTTATTTTTTAACTGGTTTTATATTTCTGTCCAAAATATTTTGAGATCAATAAATGGCAAGAGTGATTGCAAAAATCCTTGAAAAGAAATACCTGTATGATCTCTCCAAACTTTCACAGAAAGCATTCTATCTGGGTGCAGCACGGCCTGGTACAACAACCGCTCTGCCCAGGACCGTAATAAACTACAGAAAGATGTGATCACAGGCCAGCGCAGCATGGAAGCCAACCTCCCATCCATGGTCTCCATCTACACTGCTCGTTGCTTCAAAAAGGCATCCAACATCATCAAAGACCCTTTTCACCTCAATTATACTCTCTTGCAACCTCTTCCGTCAGGCAGAAGGCACAAAAGCTTAAACACACATACTAACAGATTCAAGAAAGGTTTGTCCTGCTGTTATCAGACTGCTGAATAGATCCCTCAAATTTCACATCTAATGGCAAATAGAATTAAGGAGAATCCAAAGGGTTTTTACAAATACGTTAAGGACAAAAGGGTAACTAGGGAGGAAATAGGGCCCCTCAAAGATCAGCAAGGTGACCTTTGTGTGGAGCAGCAGAAAAAGGGGGAGATACTAAATGAGTATTTTGCATCAGTATTTACTGTGGAAAAGGATATGGAAGATATAGACTGTAGGGAAATAGATGGTGACATCTTGTAAAATGTCCAAATTACACAGGAGGAAGTGCTGAATGTCTTGAAACGCATAAAGGTGGATAAATCCCCAGGACCTGATCAGGTGTACCCTAGAACTCTGTGGGCAGCTAGAGAAGTGGGCTTCATGCTGAGATATTTGTATCATCGATAGTCACAGGTGAGGTGCCGGAAGTCTGGAGGTTGGCAAACGTGATGCCACTGTTTAAGAAGGGTGGTAAAGACAAGCCAGGGAACTATAGACCAGTGAGCCTGATGTCGGTGGTGAGCAAGTTGTTGGAGGGAATCCTGAGGGACAGGATGTACATGTATTTGGAAAGGCAAGGACTGATTCGGGATAGTCAACATGGCTTTGTGCATGGGAAATCATGTCTCACAAACTTGATTGAGTTTTTTGAGGAAGTAACAAAGAAGATTGTTGAGGGCAGAGCAGTAGATGTGATCTATATGGACTTCAGTAAGGCTTTCGACAAGGTTCCCCATGGGAGATTCATTAGCAAGGTTAGATCTCATGGAATACAGGGAGAACTAGCCATTTGGATACAGAACTGGCTCAAAGATAGAAGACAGAGGGTGGTGGTGGAGGGTTGTTTTTCAGACTGGAGGCCTGTGACCAGTGGAGTGCCACAAGGATCGGTGCTGGGCCCTCTACTTTTTGTCATTTACCTAAATGATTTGGATGCGAGCATAAGAGGTACAGTTAGTAAGTTTGCAGATGATACCAAAATTGGAGGTGTAGTGGAAGCGAAGAGGGTTACCTCAGATTACGACAGGATCTTGACCAGATGGCCAATGAGCAGAGAAGTGGCAGATGGAGTTTAATTCGGATAAATATGAGGTGCTGCATTTTGGGAAAGCAAATCTTAGCAGGACTTATGCACTCAATGGTAAGGTCCTAGGGAGTGTTGCTGAACAAAGAGGCCTTGCAGTGCAGGTTCATAGCTCCTTGAAATGGAGTCGCAGGTAGATAGGATAGTGAAGAAGGCATTTGATTAGATTACTTACAGTGTGGAAACAGGCCCTTCGGCCCAACAAGTCCACACCGATCCGCCGAAGCACTACCCCCCAATACCCCTACTTTCACCCCTTTTTATCTAACACGATGGCCAATTTAGCATGGCCAATTCACCTGACCTGCACATCTTTGGACTGTGGGAGGAAACCAGAGCACGCGGAGGAAACCCACGCAGACACGGGGAGAATGTGCAAACTCCACACAGTCAGTCGCCTGAGTCGGGAATTGAACCATGGTCTCTGGCGCTGTGAGGCAGCAGTGCTAACCACTGTGCCACCATGCTGCCCACAAGGTATGCTTTCCTTTATTGGTCAGAGTATTGAGTACAGGAGTTGGGAGGTCATGTTGCAGCTGTACAGGACATTGGTTAGGCCACTGTTGGAATATTGCGTGCAATTCTGGTCTCCTTCCTATCGGAAAGATGTTATGAAACTTGAAAGAGTTCAGAAAGGATTTACAAGGATGCTGCCAGGGTTGGAGGATTTGAGCTATAGGGAGAGGCTGAACAGGCTGGGGCTGTTTTCCCTGGCGCATCGGAGGCTGAGGGGTGACCTTATAGAGGTTTACAAAACTATGAGGGGCATGGATAGGGTAAATAGACAAAGTATTTTCCCTGGAGTTGGGGAATCCAGAACTAGAGGGCATAGGTTTAGGGTGAGAGGGGAAAGATATAAAAGAGACCTAAGGGGCAACTTTTTCACACAAAGGGTGGTACGTACATGGCTGCCAGAGGAAGTGGTGGAGGCTGATACAATTGCAACATTTAAGTGGCATTTGGATGGGTATATGAATAGGAAGGGTTTGGAGGTATATGGGCCGGGTGCTGGCAGGTGGGACTAGATTGGGTTGGATAGCTGGTCGGCATGGACGGGTTGGACCGAAGGGCTTGTTTCCACGCTGTACATTTCTATAACTCTATGTCGATCTGCTTTTGTGACCCTCTTGTGCTGTCGTAACCTTGTATGCTACACTCTGTCTGCACACCATATAATCTGTATGTCCTTGTATGTTATGATCTGCCTGTACTAAATGCAAAACATAATTTTTCACTGTACTTAGGCTCACATGACAACAATAAATCAAGTCTAATCAAGTGATCACACTAACTGCTATGATCCAATTTGTGACACTAATGGCCATATCTACCTTACTAACAATCAAATGCAGATCGTTCTATTATTTGGAACCAATGACTACACAGTCCAATAAATTTCAGTCTTAAAATAGGGAAACATTTGGAACAGAGAGTGTGGTACTGGAAAAGCACAGCAGGTCAGGCAACATCCAAGGAGCAGGAGAACCGACGTTTCGGACAAAAGCCCCCAAAAGGCTTTTGCCCAAAACATTCATTTTCCTGCTCCTCGGATGCTGCCTGACCTGCTGTGGTTTTCCAGCACCACACTCTAGACTCTAATCTCCAGCATCTGCAGTCCTCACTTTCACCTAAACATTTAGAATACTCAATACTCCTGGCTGTCATTTTCATAAGTTGCAGTTTGCATTAGACATTAAAGGTTGCATTAAACATTTAAGGCCATCGGCAAAAGAAGGATGAACTGAGGAAAAATAATTTGACTCAGCAAATAGTTCAGTTCTGAAATGCACTGCTTGGAAGTGTGGTAGACGCACTTTCAATTGAGGCATTCCAAAGGGCATTGGATAAAAATAATTAGCACTTGAAGCAATACTCATTTAACAAGTCAGTGCAGGCACAATGAGTCAAATGTCCTCCTCTGCACCATTATATTTCTATGATTCCACAAAATATAGCATGGTGTAAACTACAGCCAGGGTTTTACTCTGGTCCAGGGTCTCCACTCCTCAGCTTGGCCAACAGGCAGTTAATGCACTCAAGCCAAGCCTCCTCCCCAATCAAATTCATCAAATGGTTGGCAACAGCGCCACCAGAGGTGATGGCCAATGATTAGATTAGATTAGATTACTTACAGTGTGGAAACAGGCCCTTCGGCTCAACAAGTCCACACCGCCCCGCCGAAGCGCAACCCACCCATACCCCTACATTTACCACTTACCTAACACTACGGGCAATTTAGCATGGCCAATTCACCTGACCTGCACATCTTTGGACTGTGGGAGGAAACCGGAGCACCCGGAGGAAACCCACGCAGACACAGGGAGAACGTGCAAACTCCACACAGTTAGTCACCTGAGGCGGGAATTGAACCCGGATCTCTGGTGCTGTGAGGCAGTAGTGCTAACCACTGTGCCACCGTGCCACCCACAATGCTGGGACTGGAGCCCATCCTCAACAGTAATGACTGCTAGAACCAAATAGAAAGATGTGTAAAGGGAAGACATCTCACCACGGCCAAACTACCAGTTCCTAGCTAGGATGTGGGGGACCAGGGTGGGTAGGCCGGGCGAGGAGATACAGTTTTAATTACCTGGGGAACCTCCAATCCAAAGGCCCAGGTAATATTCTGAGCATCCAGAGGCCATACCACACCATGGCAAATCATGCAATTTGAATTCAATGAAAATCTGGAATTAGATGGCTTTTGATTATTGCAAAAACACATCTGGTTCAGTAATGTCCTTCAGGGAATTTAACTGCCATCCTTACTGAGTCTGAACTACATGGGACTCCAGACACCCAGTAATTTGGCTGATTCTTAACTGTTCTCTGGACAATTAGGGATGGGCAATAAATTCAGTTCTGGTCAGCAACACCCACATTCTGTGAATGAACATCAAAGAAAATCCCCACCTATATTTTTCCCGCCAGCAGTTACTAAGCATTAGGTTTGGCACTGACCTTCACCCACCGCAGGAACAAGAAGACACCCTGATTAACAGGCTGCTTATGGTCTCGATTGGCCCTCAGGCAGCTGCCTGGAGGCTGCTTGAACCTTTCCACTGCTGTGGGAAACATTGTGGCGGGTGTGAATAGATACCAGATGTGGCATTGTCAAATTTATGCCCCCCACACATACCAATCCATATGTTTCAATACACGCAAATCTTATATTAATAGCAAGTAATTAAATACAGATCATGACTTTAACATGAAAAGCATAATCTTGCACATTTATCAAAGGTGAAATCCAAAATAAATTCGACAAGCCAAAGAAAGAGATAAGAGAGTCTGATAATAAGAGAGTAATAAGAGAGTCTGAGGTGAGTTTAAAGGAGGACCTTAAATGAAGACGGGATTTGGAAATGGGAAATTTCAGTGACAAAGTTCTACAAGGGAGGTATAGAACATAGAACATAGAAAGGTACAGTACAGAACAGGCCCTTTGGCCCACGATGTTGTGTCGAGATTTAATCCTAATGTCAAATATAGTAACTTAATCTACACACCCCTCAACTCACTGCTATTCATGTGCATGTCCAGCAGTCGCTTAAATGTCCCCAATGACCCTGCTTCCACCACCACCGCTGGCAATGCATTCCATGCATTCACAACTCTCTGCGTAAAGAACCTACCTCTGACGTCTCCTTTATACCTTCCTCCTAATATCTTCAAATGGTCACCAGTAGTGCAGCAGACAGGGAAAGGAGTCACGTAAAGACATAGAAACTATAAAGCTGCCTTTAAATACTAAATAAAATTATGTTTACCATGATATAATATGCTTGTTTTTTTGGTGAATTACCATCTTAAGCTAAAAACAAATACAAAGTGTGGTCAGCGAAGAATAAAGGACGTTCTTTCAAAATACCGGAAGAATAGTGGTTAAGTTATAAAATGAGCTCCCAATAATTGAACACATTCTTATGCAAAACAAAATTACTTGAGTGGGCATTTTTTTTATTAACATGAAGTGCAAATGTTCTTTTGTAGATGCATAACTTTTACAGCGCAATTTCCTCTCACCTCGCTTCAATAAGCTGACATCTCAGTGCCTTTGTATGCTGGTCTTGGAGGATCTCTAAACCCAGGTGGATCTCTCCTTGAATCTCTTCATCAGGGTTAATCCGAGTCAGATTTATCCAGTTGTCAATTCCTGGAAGAGAATTAATTCCCATTACAACGCACGTTTCCGATATAAAAAAAAAGCTGGGATGCAGCAAACGTGCAAAAGTTTGAAACCTACCAAGTACTTTCATAAAGAATAATTCTCTTCCATTTTTTTCCATGATGCAGCTGTTCTTTGTTTGATCCATTCTTTTATTTGTGTTCATTATACCTGACTCAAACATTTCTTCAGGATATGACAATAGGTAAACTGCACGTGATCTATGGAGAAGCTTTCTTGCCCAAAATGATACTCACATTTATTGGGCTTACCTCTCTGTGTGTACTCCCCCTGAAACCATGTACTCTGACACAGTTTGTGCTGGAAAGCAATTAGGTATTTGGGATCATTTTTGTATGTGCTGCTATGCATATCATCAAACCACAGTGTGGATTCCTGTGATGCTAAAATGGTAAGCGCATGCAAGGGTAGCTACCTTCCAGACTAATGAGAAGAATCTTGTAAAGTAAACAGAATGAAGTTTATCATGTCTCTGTAACTGTTTACAGATTATAACAACAGATTCTGTATTACTGTACAGACTGTTGTATGGCACAGTGGTATTGTCCTTAACTCTGAACCAAAAGATCCACATTCAAGTTCTACCTGCCCCGGAGGTCTGTCATGAAATGTCTGAACAGGCTGGTTAAAATATCAATAAAGACTGTTGGGGGACCTAGGCTCAGATCTCCAATTGTCTCCTCATGACAACACCCCAGTGGGTAGTTGTGGAATCAATGCCAGAGCTTTCACTTGACAACACTTGACATTTTGGTCAAACTGACATTAGATGTTGTCTTTAAATACATATAGCATACAAAATAGAGCAGGAGTGGGCCATTTGGACCTTGATGCTTGCCCCACCATTCAACAAGAACGTGACTGATCCACCCCAGGCCACAATTTCTATTCTTGAAAGCTCATCATAACCCTCAAATAGTCTAGCCCCTCTCCTTTAAATAGCATCCAGCACAGCCTTACCCTAAAGTAGCAATGTTTCTTTTGATCTTGCCCATCCGAGTTTACATCAAAGAATAGAAAGAAATTGACATTTCCACAGCACTATACAGTCAATGAAATAGTTTGGAAATCTAGTTTCCACTCCTTTTTGAATGGAAGGTGACCATTTGACCCTTCAAATCTATGCTGGCTTTCTGTAGAGCAATCCAATCAATGCCATAATGTCAAGATGCATGGTAGCTTAGAAGAAGCTTTGATCACAATGCTCAGTAACAGAAATCAATGAGTATTAGTGCAATTTAACAGAGGTCACAGACCCAGAGATGTCACAAAGTATAGAGACAAATTAGAAGCTTTAGCAGCATTGGTCTAGTTGAAGAAGGAAATTAGGAGACTTTGTTAAGATCACAGAAAAGGCAGAATATCCTGCATTAAAATCGTGTTAAACCTGGCAAGCATTCATTTCAACCATAAGCAGTAGGAATCATCCAGGATAAAATCATGAAAGAAGCTGGGAATATTACTGGAGCTCCAGACAGCAAGAATCATCTAGAGAAAGCTGTTAGGGAAAAAAAATCATTTATTAAATATGCAAACAGTGAATTCAATGAAGCTGAGAAAGTTGGAATCCTCCATTTTAGCTGCAAAGAATAGGAAACTCCCATTTTAGACATGAAAAGGGAAGAATTCTCCATTTTGGTCATAAATGTAGAAAACTACTCCAGTATAGTAATATTGCTAAATCTGCAAAACAGAAGCTATTCAAGCAAGGAAAGTAATTCAGCATATTAGGAAGATATGGTATCAGAAATAAATCAGCAAGAAGATTTAATTTTTGAAATAGACCAAACATAATACAGAATTGAACAGCTTGTAGAAAACAATTCTTAAGATATAGAAGAACTTCTACATTAAATGCTAAATTAGAAGCTGGATAGATTAATGAAACTTTTACTAACAATTGGGAGTATAGCTGATGATGTAGCTCACTAAGGTGTAAAAGAAGCAACAGACATTTTTGAAGAAGTTCTGAAAGCCTTTGAAAATTATTGACAATGGTCTCAAATAAAATTCTTGAAAGAGCAAGATTTAATAGAAGAGTTTAGCACTTAGGGGAATTCATAGATGATTTCATTCACAATAATAACAGATAAGTGGAATAATGCAACTATGATGATTTAAAGTCAGAATTCAATCTGGACAGATTTGTTGCCAGAATTATTCCTGAATGTTTGTCAGATCTGTTACAGTCCAAAGAAGACTTGAATCTAGGGAAATTCTTTGGGATGGCGAGTGAAGTAGAAGTCTGCAGAAAACACAGATGAACCCTAAGAGAAGGTAACCCTTGGGAGAGCATATCCACAAAATTCTTAAGTTCAAACCCATAAACAATACATGTGAGAAACCAATGCAACAAGAAGGACAGGCAGCACACACTAAAATTCTTTGTCAGTGCTTTGGAGCAAAGAAGCTTCACATGAACAGACAGTGCCCAGCTATTAAAAGTGAATGCTTTATCGGTCAAATAATTGGTCATTTTAAAAATTATAGCTCAAAAATGCAAGAGATCAAATATTTACCAACTTATAAAGGTAAATAAGGCAAAAAACACTTCACAATAAGAAGTAATGCCTATACTATTCCAAGAGGAAATAGGTGATGCAGAAGATACATTTTGACCAGTGAATATTTATGTCAATAGTGATCTCACAAATTTCAAATGAGACATCAAGGAAGCGTCACCATATTAACAGATGTGAAAATCCAGTCTATAGTACAACGACCTCATCCAGGAGATATAGCACCTAAGATGAAAGTATGTTATAAGCAACTCACCAATATAAAAGATAGCAAATAGTAGAAAACTTATAAGTACTTTTCAATGAACAAGTCTCACTGTTGAGTAGAAATACATGTCCTGCCCTTTCAAAAGCTCAAAGAGGGCACACAGCAAAAGCCAAACAGTTCCTTTCAACAGGAACAACTAAAATTGTTTCATAATTTATAGAAGATCAACACTGAAAGTAGCAGCACACTTAAGAAAGATGCAAGACCATTATATCTTGGTACACTCAGAAAGATTCTGCATTAATTATTGAAACAAATGAAGAAACAACCTGCAGAGGTTGTCAAAAGGGGTGTCATTTTACATAGTTGGGAAACCAACTGAGCAGTGTTCAGGCATAGTCACACGATCCATCCAAACTTTTGTTGACCACACAAAACAACTACATGGTGAGAAAATTCCAGTTGACAAGAGTTTATATGAAGTAGCATTTTAATGAAACTCAGTGCAGACAGTGGATTCTGGCATCTACACTTACTTAACACATTCCTAACTCCATTTGGGAGACTTTGCTTCAACAGAGAAGCAACGAAAGAGATCTTTGAACAAACCATGTGCAATATTTTGCAAGGTCTTTAAGGAATCATAAGGATGACATGTTTATACACGAAGAAAGTCAGAGAGTCTGATCGGCAACTGCATGAAGTCCGACAGTGTTTACAAGTGGAAGCACTCACACTACAAAGAATCCATTCTTTTCTTGAGACACATTGACAACAATGATAGTATAATGCTGGACCACAGAATATTAAACCTTTAAGGAAATTCCCATTCCTAAGTCAGTTCATAATCTCCAAAGGCCTTGATTGGCAACTGCAACAGGATCCTTGAGACAACTCCTGAAGATACAAAAGGTTGTGTTGGAGCCTGCATCAAGGTTTAATGGCATGCTGATGCCCACAGATGTCCTAGCCCACTACAATCCAACTTACCCAAACAACACAGTATCTGATCCTTCAGCCAAAATCTTAGAAGCAATTCATACAAAGAATTACAACATTATCAAACAAAGAATCATGATATGCCATGATTGAGAAGGAAGCTCTCTCAGGTATATCGGCTTGAGGGAGATTTTCAGAATGCATCTTTGGTCTGATTATGGCCATGGAAATCGATCATAAGTCTCAAATTTCTGTTTTGGATGAGAAGGGACTATTCAAGATGCTTCCAAGAATACAGAGATTCTGGCTTCATCTGAGAGGGTTTGTTGATGAAACAATAAATGTGCAAGGGGTTCTGAGGATGATGACAGATGGCTTTCTACAGTGGCTGCTAACAGCCTGACCCAAGCATGTTATTGCATTTATTCCTTGAATTGAGTCAAATACTCAATCCATGATGATATGGTGAGCAGCAAAACACAATCAGTTCAACAGAACCTTGTAACCTGTGACTAGTTGCTAATGTGACATAAACTACATCTTTATCAATACAAGAGCCACTTCCAATTAGAACAGGAGGTGGTTTTCCTCAATCTCACTAGATTTAGCAGGCTGTTTAGATCCCAACAATTTAATAGTGGCAAACTTATCACATAGTGTGCTACTGGATTTAGCTGCACATACAACATGGTGAGAAATGGCCCAGAATTAATTTAGCTGCCTTATACAACAATAACCACGATATACCCATTTCCCCTGGGTCATACAAGGAACCAAATTATTATATTTGCAACCAACATAGTTAGTGACTGTATTGATATGACCATGCCTATACAATGCTATATATGGGTGGGTGACACAATTATATTATAAACAAGGTGGTTCAGTGAAGGGCAGTCATGTGAAGGGCAGTCATTTTATTGCAACATGAATAAAAATGAATAAGATTGAACCCTCAAATGTACAACACTATTGAATTGTATTTCATGCACAATCCTCCAATCCTCACTCATGATCTCTCTCATTATGATCTCAAATTGGATTACCAAATGTGTATGATATTTAAGGCAGCAAACGGGTAACTTCATATGCAATGTTTTTTCAAGCATCATAACTGATTTAAAACTGATCTTTCGCTGTGTTTAATAGTTACGTAAGACACATCATTGAATATAAAGTGCTGACTTGGAATGTTGGGCTTAACACATAGCATGTGAACAAGTTCCAAAACCAGTATGGAAACTGACTTGACATAATAGGTAGAAACATTGCTTTGACACAAACAAACAATTCAATATGTGTTCCATTGCCGAATGATGGAAAAAAAGCTTAGTTTGCACTTCACTGGAAAATTCATGAATCTCACCCATAGCCACAGGAAAGTGAATGTGCAATAGAATTAAGGAGGTAAAATAACACACTTCCACATTATAAGATAGACTAGGAAACCACCCAATGCACTCTCATATATAATATGCAAATAATTGAGAATTTAATGACTCAACTTGACAACATATGATCTATGGACTTCGTTCAAATTGCAGAATTTTCTTTTCTATTCTGTCCTGCATTTTGCAATGTATTGGAATTATTTGTTGGCTATATTTTATACTCTGGGGAATGACTGTTCATAACTATGCATGAGTTTGGATATTTGTTTTATCTGTTTCAGCACCACAATTTGCCACCCGCTGTTCTTAATAAACAAAATATAAATAAATAAACAGTGACTCAGCCCCCGTGCAACTGGTCACAGCATTTCCCAGATGGCTGCAATAGAGTCCTTGGGCACTCAGGCTGACATTGTCTCTGGCTTTCTGCAGTACTCCAGGGAGCTTCGACATAAGCTTCAGGAACAGCACCTGATCTTTCAACGAGCTTGCAACCTTCTCGACTCAACATTCAGATCGAAAATATTGTGAAGCTCTGTACCTATTTTGTTTCCTTTTCTTCACTTTTTACAACATTTTCATTACACCCTCATCACATCTTCTGTTTCTTTTTTCATGCCCAATCTCCATTCCCTTTGGTCCCGAAGACTAATGTTTCTATCATCCAATCGCTCCTGTCTTCCACATTATCAAAGATCAGCCTTTTGTCCTTTCCCCTCCCATCCCAAACCTAAAACTTTTCTCTAACTTTTTTTCAATTTTGATGAAATGTCACAGTCCTGAAAGGTTAACTCTATTTCTTCCTCGACACACTGCTGCTGTCTAACCTATTAAGTCTTTTTTCTCATATTTTCTGCTTTTAGTTTTTACATAATCTTTGTTGACTCTCACAGGTGAGTCAATGATGAGTGGAATAACACACTTGTTATTAACCATGTTGTTGTATATTGGAATATGTACAGTCACATGGGATTCCATTAGATCACCGGAGAATTTCTGCTATTTGAAAGGTTTTCCATGGGGAAAATGATTACCAAATGTACGGCAACAAGCAAGACATCCATTTGATCTATTCATATTTTACATGTGTTACTGTGGTTAACACTGCTGCCTCACAGCAACACGGACCTGGGTACAATTCCAGCCTTGAGTGACTATCTGTGTGGAGTTTGCATATTCTCCCTGTGTCTGTGTGGATTTCCACTGGATGCTCCAGTTTCCTTCTATAGTCACAAAGATGTGAAGATTCGGTGGATTGGCCATGCTAAATTGCCCTTCATGTCCCTGGGTAAGTAGGCTAAGCGGGTTAGTCATGGTAAAACTGTGGGGTTATGCGATAGGGTAGGGCACTGGGTTTGGGTGGAATGCTCTTCAGAGGGTTGGTGCAGACTTGATGGGCTGAATGGCCTCTTTCCACACTGTTGCAGCATTCCATATTGCCCATGTTGCAGCCCATGATGAAGCTGAGGTAAGAAATGTCCAGGGCTGAAGTGAACATGCGAGGCACATGTTAGGCACTGGTAGTTAGATCAGAAACTTATTCAATGCAAACACAATCCCTTGGACAAATCAAATGTAAATGAACTAGTGCCTGTGTATGTGGGTCCTTCTTATTTGTTCAAAGGATGAGTGTTGCTGGCCCATATCTACGTACCCTTGAGAAGGCAAGCTTCTTTCTTGAAATGCTGAAGTCCATTTGGTGTAGGTAGACTCACAGTGTTGTTCTGGAAATGAATTCCAGGAATTTGACCAAGTGACAATGAAGGAATGGCGACATATTTCTTACTCAGAATGGTGACTGACTTGGAGAGGAACTTTCAGGGGTTGGTGTTCCCATGTAACTGCTAGGCACATCCTTCTAGATAGTACAAGTCCTGAGTTGAGAAGCTGCTGCCTAAGGAGCCTTGGTGAATTTCTGAGTGAATCTTGCAGATGATACACATTGCTGCTACTGTGCATTAGTGATGCAGGGAGTGAATGCTTCTGCATTTGGTACAAATCAAGCAAGCTGCTTTGTTCCGTATGGTGTCAAGCTTCTTGAACGTAGTTGGAGCTGGACTCATCCAGACATGTGGGTCACATTCTCCAACACACTCCAAAACTTGTACCTTGTAGATGGTGAACAGGTTTTGGGAAGTCAGCAGCTCAATTACTATGGCAGGATTCTGAGCCTCTGACCTGCTCTTTTTGCCTTGTATTAACATAGCTAGCCCAGTTTAGTTTCTGATCAATGGTAACCTCCACGATGGTGATAGTGGGGGATTCAGCAATAGTGATGCTATTCAATGCCAAGGAGTGATTGTTACATTCTCTCTTGTTGGTCTTGGTCATTGTGTGGAATTTGTGTGGTTTGAATGTTACATGACAGTTGCAAGTTCACACCTGAATTCTGTCCAGATCTTGCTGCATATGGACATGGACTGCTTCAGTGACTTGTATTATGCAAATTATGTTGAACATTGTGCACTCATCAATTAACATGCCCATTTCTGGCTTTATGGAACCCAGGTCATTGATAAAGAACTCCAAAAGAGATGTCCTACAGCTGAGATAACTGACTTCCAACAGGCACAGCCATCTTTCTATGTGCCAAGCATGACTCCAACCAGTGGAGAATTTCCCCCTTATTCTCAGTGACTCCACTTTTGCTGGGGCTCTAAGATGCCACATTGGTCAAATGTGGCTTTGATGTCAAGGGTTGTTACTCTCACCCAACCTCTGGAATTCAGCTCTTTTGGCCATGTTTGAACCAAGGCTGTAACGAGGTCAGGAGCTGAGTGGCCCTGGCAGAACCCAAACTGGGCGTCACTCAGCAAGTTATCATTAAGCAAGTGCTGCTTGATAGCACTGCTCATGATACCTTCCATCACTTTACTGATGATCAAGAGTAGACTGATGGGACAGTAATTTACCAGGTTGGATTTGTCCTGCTTGTGTGTACAGGACATACCTGGACAATTTCCACACTGCAGGACCAGTGTTGTTGTTGTATTGGCTCACAGCAAGTTTTGGAACACAGACCTTCAGTACTACTGTTGGAACAATGTCAGGATCCATAGCCTTTGCTGTTTTCAGTAATTCCCTGATATTACATGCAAGCAATTGAATCGGAGGAGGCTGAGATGGATCATCTGCTCAATACCTTTGGCTGAAGATTGTTACAAATGCTTCAGCCTTATCATTTTGTACTGACGTGCTGGGCTCCTTCATCATTGAGGATGGAGCTATTTATGGAGAAATCTCATCCCCCAGTAAGTTACTTAATTGAACTCCAGTATTCATGACTAGATCTGACAGGGCTACAGACTAAATCTGATCCAGTAATCCAGTGGTTCTGAATTTGTTTAGCTGTTTATCATTTTCTGCTTTTGGTGGTTGACACACAAGCAGTCTGATACTTTATACTGACACATCATTTTTAGCAATGCCCTCTTGCACTCTTCATTGAGCCAGCATTGAGGTTAGAGTGGGGCATATGCAGACTTTGAGGTTGCAAATTAAGCTTGAGTACAGTTCTGCTGCTGCTGATAGCTCTCATAGCATATCACAGAAGATGTATCTTAAATTGCTAGATCTGCTCAAAATCTACTTCATTTAGCACTGTGATACATGTTGTGTGGTGCTATCTTCAACATAAAGATGGGAGTGTGTGGTGGTAACTCCAATGAACACTGTAATAGGCATATCCATCTGGAGCAGATGGTTTAGAGATTGGTGAGTTTAAGATCAAGTATATCTTTTCCTTTTGTTGGTTGCTATACCACCCGCCATGCACCCAGTCTTGCATCTCTGTCCTTTTGGACTTGAAAGCTCGGACAGTAGCAGTGTGGTCAAGCACGCTTGGTGATCAGCATTCAAGTTCCCCACCCAAAGCACATTCTGTGTCCTTGCCACCCTCAGGGGTTTATGCAAATTGTTTTGAACATGGAGGAGCACTGAATCATTAGCTGATGGAGTGGCAGCATTAGATGCCAATGAACAGATGGTTTTGTTGCCTGATGATTGATGCCTTGAGACTTCATGCAGTCCAGAGTCAATGCTGAGGATTCCCAACTTCCAAATCACTATGCCACCCCCTGTTCCATGTATTGTCATGAGAGTGGGGAAAGGCGCACACAGCAATGGTGATGGTGTTTTCTGGGACATTGTAAGTTATGTTCTGTCTTCACCTATCCCCACTTCACTACTCTGTCCCCGCCACCCCATCTATCTGCAGCTCCCCCTACACCCACCCCCAGTCTTGAAGAAAGGTTACACCCAGAACATTCACTTCTCCACCTCCTGACGCTGCCTGGTTTGCTGTGTTCTTCCAGCCTCCTGTCTGTCTACCTTGGATTCCAGCATCTGCAGTTTTTTCTTGTCTCAGAAAGGACTGTGGCAAAACCCACAGCAAAAAAAACATTCTTGCAACTGAGTTGACTATATGAAGATAGAATAAGAATAATTTGTAGAAAGTGAATGGAAAACTTGCTCTTCCCTTTCCAAGCAAAGATATAACCTAGTAGTTCACTTGTAAGGCCAAAGTTATGAAAAAAACATGATTTATAAAACAAGAAGCATCCTTCAATCCCTGAATGGAAAACCAATTTTTCTGCTTATTGTCAGACATCCAGCATTATTATTCTATATTCATATTTCTAATTAGTCAAGAGTTGGCCATGCACGTTTATGGGAGTTTAGTGCCTCAAACTCTATTCTACTGATGACTAACAACTCACATCATTGTTTCAATAATTCAACTTCCTCCTGCAGCAATGATGAATTTTGATTCCAATTTCTTTTTAATTTCACTAATAGATTAAAATTTCAAATCAAATGTAAAATATTAAGTTATTAATTTTCCATTACATTTTCAAGAGGAGAAAGCAATTTTATGTCATACTTGGAGAAGCCTAATGCTTCACAACAAGGTATTAGCTTTGATGGATTCTAATAAAAGGTCATTGATCTGCAACGAAACCGCTTCTCTCAGAGGGCTGTGAATCTGTGGAACTCATTGCCCCAGAGTGCAATGGAGGCAGAATCAATCAACGGATTCAAGAAAGTCATGTGTATGTGTCTGATGCAAAGCAGGATAAAGGGCAATGGGAAGAAGGCAGGAAAGCTGAGTTGAGGTCAGCCATGATCATTTAAATGGCGGAGTGAGCTCGAATGCCGAATTGCCTATTTCCACTCCTAATTCCTATATTCCTATTACTGTACCCTCACATAATTTCAATATACCGTAATAGTTTTCCATAATTTCTCACTCAATGTAAGAATTTAGTTCTCCTGGATGTCACTTACTTGCCTATACCTCTCATCATGCTTTCCTGCACAGGTTTCCACCTTTTGTCTCTACATTGCTCATTATATAAAACTCTCCACATGCCTCATGCACCCACAAAATAAAACAAGTGAACATTTATCACTCAAATTCGATCACAAACTGGGATATCCACTTTTTATTAAAAATTACAGGACGTATATAGTAAAGGTAGTCCAAGCGTTGAATAGAGAAGTTCACATTATTGGTTACAACATGACATGATAAATCAATTCCTCCAATAATGAATATATCCATGTTGGTTGCCCATGGCAGTTAGAAAATGAATAATCTGCTGTCAGATTACATATTGTTCTATATTCATTTGATCTTCTTTAAGAATTAATGTTTTAACAGCAGCTCATTAAATAGTATGTCAGCATTGTTTATCAAGCTCCTTTTTTTTGCTTCCACATCCTACATCTCTATTTTATATGCTACATGGTGTTGGTTTCCTTAATTGAGTAACCATGAAATCTGGCAATCACATTTATCTCAATTTCTTTATTTCCCAATGTTATGAACCAGCCTGGTTTTGACTCCATCTATCTCTGCTTCTCTAAAATAAATCCTCAGGCTAAAGTCAGGAGGCAGAGAAATGAGTGAACTTGCAGGTGCAGACATGAGCCATTATTTTTAAAATGCTGTCCTGATCATCAGTACTCCTGTTATCAGAAAAGTAACAATAATTAACAGGAACAATAAAAGACAAAAGAATAGATCTATGAGCAGTAATTTCTCTCCTATGTTGTTCGTTCATTTTTAGCTGTTAAATTAATTGCCAGAAGTGCTAACTCAAACTTCCCACGCAGTCTGCCTACACAGCTGAAGTGATAATCTTATTGTAATTAAGGTTTAAAAAACATTTTTCCGTATTTGCTAATGAGAATTGGCAATACAATCATGGACAAACAACAAAGTGCAAACAGGGGATAAAAAGAAAACAGGCATTAGTTGAGGCTGGATTAAAAATATATGGTAATTGTCTCGACAGTATATGCCATGATAATCCAAAGTCTTACAGTCGCCACTGCATTATTTTAATTATTTCTTTAAAACAACATCCTATATAGATTTTATTTTCTGTGAATGAGAATCTGTTTCCATGCTGTGTGACTCTATGCCTCTTGAATACCAAATTGATGGATGAATTGAAATTCTGAACTCATTTTGCTACAATTTATTTTGTTGGTTACCATTCCCTAGGACAAAGAAGTAACAGGAGCATTTGAACTTGGATTACTCGAGACATGAAGTTTCATAAGCTTTCTTACCTCGTAGGTGAGCTGCTATGTATTCCTTATTAAGAGAGATCTTCCCAATGACGTCATCATACCTGAAAATTTTAAACGGAAAACATTTCAGTAGAAGTTGATGTTTATAATCTTGAATTCTATTTCTGTTTATGAGCTCCAAGCAGACTTGGCTCTGCACAAGAAGAATTAAGTTGGAAAATTAGCCTTAATATTGTAATTTCAAAATAAATTCTATAGCATATTAGCAATTGGTCAGTGTTACGCTCCAGGAAAATTACTTTGTAACATAAGTTTTCTTAAAGCAATGAGCTGTCCGGGGTTATAATTTGGATGACAGTTGTGTTTCAGTTGGGGAATTTGATTCTGTGGAGGGGTTAGTTTTTCCTGTTCACATTTCCTGCATAAAGAATTATTCAGTGCTGGAAAGGCTGCCTAAAATCGAATGGGATTTCTTAGAAAATATTTACTGAGGGGCACGAACATCAATTCATTAATAATCATGCACTAAATTACTTTCCTTCTGCATCTGGTAGCTCAAATTAGTGACTCAAAGTTGCTAGGAGCTCTAAATGTGAAGTGTGATGTGATCTAAATCTGGGCTGACTCCAGACGAAACCAATTCAACAGTGAAATATTTATTCCAATACTTGACTAGATTACCATCCAACTCAGTGTATAAACCACATGCTTCTTACACTGGATATGCCAGAAGCAACAAGGTTTGCTTGTTCCAGTGCAACAACCATTTTCCGAAAACCACGTTATCCAAATCAAAATTGATCAGCAACTAAGTTTCTGAATTCTGTAATAGTTCTGCTCTGATGTTATTGGGAATTCATTCTCAATGGGAATACTTAACTGTCATTTGAAAACTCTCACCTTGCACAGAGAAAGAGATATCACAAGGCCTTATGTGAATGCTATCAGTAGAATTCCACCCAGTAGATTTGGTGGAACAGGGCACATTTTTGAGTAATCCACATGCCACTGCTTGCTTGTCCCATTAGGGAGCCATGTTTGGTTTGGGATAATGGGGACAATTTCTGTAGGAAAGGCTGGAGTCTGCTTGTGGGGTCCAAAGCAACCCCTGTCATTGCTAATAAAACCAACAAACAAATTCTCAAATAACCCCTTCAGGCCTCTTTTTGCACCCATTCACTCACACACTGGGTGGTTTCATACATTCCCCCCCAAGCATGAGCTATCCAGGAACCTCAGTATACTGTTGTTCAGAAGGGATTTTCTGGCAGGAACTACAACTAGTCTGGTTAGGAATCTTCAAACAAAATGCAAGACATTAACGCGTTTGAAATACTCAGTCTCCACTTTGCTGGGATACAAACCTGTGAAGATGGTAGGAGAGGTTAACAAAACTTATAGGATCTTGCATTTTATAAGTAGAGATGCAGATCTAAAACATTATACTAAACTGAGTATTGTACTCAGTTCTGAATATTACACTTCAAGAGAAATGTGAAGATTGCAGAGAAGGAGCTTCATTAAAGTGGTTCAAAGAACGAGGTATTCCAGTTATCTGGATAGATGGGTGAAGATCGGGTTGTTCCCCTTACAGTGGAAAACACCAACAGGAGATTTGATGGAGCTGGGAAGGATTTTGATGGAATAAGTAAAGGGAAACAGTGCAAAGGTTTAAGGGTCAATAATAAGCAGGTACAGGTTATTTAATAAGTGGTTTGTAATTGGAGCCCACTGTCTAATATGGTCGTGAAGACAGATTCAATAGATATCTTCAAAAGAAGATTAGTTGTCTCCTGGTAGGAGAAAAAGCTGCATAGTCACTCTATGTAAAACAGCCTCCTTTTCTCCTGTGTTATAAATCTTTGTAATTCTATCCAATCTACTGTGATCAACTTGCGCTAACCAGCATCCATTTTGAGGCAACCCAGTACTTTAATCTTTAACCTGCAAGCTAATATTTATAACCATTGCATTTCTAAGGCACAGTCCATGTACCTGTGTTCACAGATAGAAATCAGCTCACCCCCACATTATTCCTATTCACCTTTATCCAGAAAGGAGGGAATCCGAAAACAGGAAATGACAATCTAGGTAGCCCAATAGCTGTCATAGGGAAACCACTAGAATTCATTAAACTCATGATGTGATCAAGAGGAGACAACATGGCTTTGTGGAGAGAAAATCATGTTTAATTAATTTATTAGAGCGCTTTGAGGAAGTAGCGGCACGGTGGCACAGTGGTTAGCACTGCTGCCTCACAGCGCCTGAGATCCGGGTTCAATTCCCGCCTCAGGCGACTGACTGTGTGGAGTTTGCACGTTCTCCCCGTGTCTGCGTGGGTTTCCTCCGGGTGCTCCGGTTTCCTCCCACACTCCAAAGATGTGCAGGTCAGGTGAATTGGCCATGCTAAATTGCCCGTAGTGTGAGGTAAGGGGTAGATGTAGATGTAGATGTAGGGGTATGGGTGGGTTACGCTTCGGCGGGGCGGTGTGGACTTGTTGGGCCGAAGGGCCTGTTTCCACACTGTAAGTAATCTAATCTAATCTAACAAGTAACATGATTAAAGGGGAAGCTATGGATGTGGCATTCTTGGATTTTCAAAAGTCATTTATAAAGTGCCACATCAAAGATTACCACACAAGATAAGAGTGCATGGTGTGGAAAACATATGTTAGCTTGGATAAAGAATCGGTTAACTAACAGGAGACAGGTTAATGATATATGAGTATCTTTTGTGTTGGCGAGCTATAAATAATAGTGTCATAGGAATTTGTGCAGAGCTGTCAACTATTTATAATACAAATCAACAAATTTGATGAAGGGAACTGAATGTATGATGGCTAAATCTGACAGACACCAAGATTAGAAGGAAAGTACATTGAAACGAGGAGGTAGAGAGCTTGCAAAGAGATATAATCAGGTTACGTAAATGGGCAAAAATGTTGGTATGTGGGGTATAATGTGGGAAAATGTGAACTTTGCATATAATAGAAAGCAACATTCAATTTAAATAGGGAGACATTGCAGAACTTAATGGTCAGTTGGGTTTGGATGACCTGGCACACAGATCACACAAAGTTAGTTTGCAGCCGCAGCAAGTAAGGAGTTTCGAATGATAAGTGGTGATCTTATCAATATATATAAGGTCCTAAGGGGACTTGATCAGGTGGATTCTAGGAGGATGTTTCCTCTTTGGGAGAGACTAGAACTATGGAACATTAGCTAAGAGTAAGAGATCTCCCTTTTAAATTGGAGATGTATTTTTTTCCCAGAGGGTTATTAGTGTGTGGAATTCTCTCCATAGAATTCCTATAGGGCAGAAAGAGACCGTTTGGCCCATTAGGTCTACACCAACCCTCCGAACAGCATCCCACCCAAACCCAGCCCCCTACCCTATCCCCATAACCCTGCATGACTAACCCTCCTACCCTACACATTCCTGGACATAAAGGGACAATTTTTAGCAATGGCTAATCCACATAGCTTGCACATATTTAGACTGTGGGAGGAAACCAGAATACTTGGCAGAATCCCACGCAGACAGGGAGAGAATATACAAACTCTACATGGACAGTCTCTTGAGACTTGATTTGAATGCAGGCCCCTGGTACTATGAGGCAGCAGTGCTAACCACTGAACCACTGTGCCACAGCAGTTTGGGCCCAGTAGTGGGACATGAGAGAGCAAAATCCAGAATAGAAGATGGGGAAATTGAGTCTTGGAAAGCAGAAGTGTTTGTCTTCTGGGAGCATCAAGTCCAGGCATAGAGTGGGGGTTGCTAGCCTTGATGGTGATGGGGAGGGCTGTCAGGTCCCAAGGTAAAAGAAACTGTCAGGTCAGGGTCTGCAGGATATAAGGGCTCTACAAATGGGGTTACTGGGGCTAATTCTGCATAGGTGTTAAACTCAAGAGTATTTAATAACATTTAATAGTCTAGCTTTCTCTGAGCAACTATTTATTTAACTGTAGCAAACCCTCTGAATTCTCTCAGGTAAATGGATATTTTTAGAGAGTTTCAGGTATGCAGGAATTGCCAACCGGAATCTTCAAATTCCAAGGCAATTCCTTCAGAGATTGATACAACAAGGAATTCACAAGGTCTCCATGCTCAGCTCCCATCTACACTTCAGAAACAACTATTTGGCCACCAGAGGATCTGGGCACAATAATGCCTTGGGAAAGCAGGATGGTAGAGCAGAAGCCAGGAACTGAGCATGAAGGAGAGCATTAACATAACTGCAGAGGAAAAAGAGTATCTGCTCAAACAGGTTGTTGGGGTAGAGGGGTACAGGAGTGGTAGGGGAGGGTGGAGGTGATTGGTTGGATGAAGGATGGTACCTGCTGGTTGGAAAAGAGGAAGAATGCCAAGCTAAATCAACAGGAGGAAAAAAAAGAGAGGGAGCAAGAGTTGTTTCCATGAGCAAATAAGAAAATAAATCTCAGGACTGATTTAGCTTGAACGAAGATGGAACTAGAATGTCAGTACAAGCTTGTCAGAGTCAAAAAAAAGGAGCCTGCATTTGTACTGCATTTTTCACAACCACAGGGCATCCCAAAACATATTTCACCAATGAGATGTTTTTTGAAGTGTAGTCACTGCTGTGGTTTAGAAAATATATCAGCCAATTTGCATTTGCAGTTACTATTCTAGTTTGGTTATGAGTAGAATTAGTGAGGAGTACATGAAGATTGTGTTATAGCTTATCAGACTGGAATACATTATATAGCTTAGAAAAGGGAAGTTATGATTGCTTTCAGCAAAGCAGAATCATTGGTGGAAAATATAGCGTGTGAATGAAAATGCATAAAGTACTGGTGTTAATTGTACTTGGATATTACATAATAGCAGAGGCTCTGGTTTTTATTTTAAATTCTAAATCTAACATTGATTATGTCTCTTTTTATCAGGTTGACCATCATCCTTTTAGTACTCCATGTTCAGACTACTTTCTACATTTATAAAGATATAACGAGAAGTGAGGCCAATACATATCATACTCGAACATCTCTCCAGTCAGGTATCCCCTTTCACACACTCACACAACATGACTGCTATCACTGCTGGCTAACTTTTATTCAGTGTTAGCATTCAACACCTTTTGTAGACACCCTATACAGATCGTGACATCTGCAATTAAAATGGAAATAGTCACCAAGGAGATCAGTATGTAAGGATCAGGAGTCAGGAAGAGCTGATCATGTAATTTCTAATAGTGAGAAACCAGTCAGCTCTGAAGTTTCATCAGCATTTGTTAGCGATAGATCATAGCTTGTCAGAATAGGCCTTACTATATTTTCTGCTTAAAACAAATAATAAGTTAATAACAATGTTAATTATAAGTTTAAATAATTGAAAATGAATTTTTTTAAAAATTTAATCAAGCAGAGATGTTTTGATATGTCATTACACTGTTGTGGTGTCAATCTATGAAGAAAATCAACATAAACACAAGTTCAATTTTTGAAAATTCGGCTTCTACGGTCCATGCATAGTTTTCAGCATAATCTTCGACATAAATTCCATTTCCTTTTCCAATAGTTATTTTTTGATCCTGTATACTCCCTCTAGCAAGTATCAGAGAATGGACAAATGCAATTAGATCTCAGTTTGCCCAAGGTAATACAAGAAGTAGACAATACAATACACACTAGGTACAAAATAAACTCAGCTTTACTTTGTCAAGGTTAATTTATGGCTCACAGTTAACTTCAATACAAGAATACTATAAATTGTAACAATGTTAAAATCTACCACAGAAAAAGAGCTGAGAGCTAAGCTGTATGGGTGACAGATGGATATTTTACAAAGCAACAGCTAATACTTGTACAGCACTTTAATGTAATAAAATATCTCAAAGTGTTACACAAGAGCCTTAGAAAACAAAATAAGACAATAAGTCATGTAGCAGGTATTAGTTAAGATGGCCAAAGCTTGGTAAACAAGATAGATTTACGGTATAACTTAAAGGAGAAGATGAGAGGAAAACTCAAGAGGTTTAGGAGAAGAATTCCAGAGCTTAGGGTCCAGATAGCTAAAGACATGTCCACCAAATATGGAGGAATTAAATCAAGAAGCCAAAATTAGACGTGAGAAGATACCTCAGAAAGTTGTGGAACAAGAGAAGATTATAGAGACAGGGAGGGTTAAGGCATGGAGAGTTTTCATTTCAAGAATGAGAATTCTAATATCATGACCAGGAGCCATTGTAGGTCAGTGAGCACAGGGGTAATAGGTGAACAGGACCTGCTTTGAATTAGAATAGACCATGCAACAGACGTTTGGGTACCTCAAGCTTACAGGAAGTAGAATGTGGGACACCAGCCATGAATGCATTGGAATAGTCAAGTTAAGAGGTAACAAGGCAAGAATTTGGAGCTGTGTCAAGGCAGGAGTGAAGTCAGGCAATGCCACAGGGATGGAAATAGGGAATCTGAGTATTGGTATGAGTTTGTAATTGAAAGCTTATCTCAGGATAAAGTATGACGTTAAGATTACAAACTATCTAGTTTAGTCTTAGCGTTGCTGGGGAAGGGAGACAAATGGTAGCCAGGGACTGGAGTTTGGAACTGAGACCGAAAGGAATGGCTTAAACGGAGGAAAATTGCTATCTATCTAGTTCAAGATTTAAAATATTCAGTGTGACAGTTTAACAACAAATGAGTTGAGTGAGGTAGCACTGAAGTAGAGCCAGGCTTCATTGGTGTACAAGTAAAAACTAATGCCCTGCTTTCTGACAATGGTGTCAAGGGTTGGCATGTCGTTGAGAAATAGGAGAAAGCCAAGGATTGATGCTTGGAGGACAAAACAGTAATGATGCAGGAGCAGGAAGATAACCTATTGCAAGTGATTCCATGACTTTAATTAATTTGATAGGAATGGAGTAAGGCAAGAGTAGTCCCATCCAATGGGATGGAAGCAGAGAGAGACATTGGAGGAAGATAATGTGGTCAACTCTATTAAAGACTGCAGACAGTTTGAAAAGTGCAAGGACAGGTATTTTACCTTTGTCACAGGATATTCCTTGTGACTTTAATAAGAAATGTGGAAACCTGATTGGAGTTCTGAGAAAGATGACAAAGATTAGAGTGTTCACAACATAGCTTGGAATTTTGGAGAGAAAAGGACAGTTGGAGATGGGAGCTGTATTTACTATAACGGTGGGGTCAAGAATAGCTCTTTTGAGGAGAAAGGTGATTATGGCAGATTTAAAAGAGAAATCAAGGCTGAAGAGGGAAACCACTTCATAGTATCAGCTAATATGGGGAGTAGAAAGGGGAGTAGCAAGTCTGTAAGCCAAGCATATACTTAGTCAATGAATTTCTTGAATGGTGTAAAGCTCCTATAACAATTTTTTAAAATTTGATCAGAGCACTATCCCTAATTACAATTGAGAAGATTGTGAAGCAATGTGTTTTAGGATTGCTGATATCTAATCGCTCTAAAGTCAGTTTCAGCAAAGTTCAATATCAACCCATTTAGGACAAATTCTCAATGCTCAAAGTTTGGTCAGACCAAATGTTCAGGGTGATCAAATTGGCCTCCTTTTGCCAGCTGTTTATATTTCAAACAGGCACTTCTTCTACCATTGTGATATAAATTGAAACATGTTGTAATTCTTAAACATTTCTCCAGGCAGTGAATGTCACTGGAATCAATGCGTAATAATAAAAACTTTATTTAGATGTTCACATCTCCAGCAAGACAGTAACTAACCATAACCCCCTATAGTAAGTGGCATTACGATTTCTGAATTCCTCAATATCAACATTCTGGGAGATACCAATGACCAGAAACTGAATTGGACCAGCCATATACACACCATGGATACACAGCAGGTCAGAGGCCAGAGATTCTGTGGTGAATAACTTACCTACAAGGCACAAGTCAGGATTGTGACAAAATACTCTCCAAGTGCCTTCCTGAAAGTGATGCCAGCAACAAGAAGTAGGACAAGGCAGCCCACTAGACTGGCATATAGTCCATCCGCACCTTAAACATTCATTCCCTCCACCACTGTGGTAGCAAAGTACTACTTACAAGATGCACTGCAGCAATTCACCAAATCTCCTGAGACAGCACCTTGCAAACCTGCATTGTCTGCCAGCTAGAAGGACAAGGCAGCAGACACATGGAAACACCACCTCCTGCAAGTTGCCCTCCAAGACACCCACTATTCTGACTTGGAACTATGCAGTTCCTTCACTGTATTTAGATCAAATTCCTGGAACCCTCATTCTAATGACTCTGCTGGGGTTCCTAGAGCAAATGGGCTGCAGTGGTTCATGAAAGCAGTTCACCACTACTTTCTCAACAGCAATAAGGGATCAGCAACAAATCCCTAATTTTCAGCAATACCACCATTCCATGCATTAACTAAAAAATGAATTCTGATGAGTGTTTATTTGCTCAGTCTGTTCAGTACAACATTCTACTGTATCCATCTAATCGATCTCTTCTATCACGAGTCATGTCTAGTCATCCAAAAACAAGCAATAATAAAATGTTGTTCCTCGTTGACTAACACTAGCATTTGGGTATCTGCTTTCTCCATCCAGGAAGTAATAATACTAAACAACTAGTTAATCCAACAGCTCTTAAACATTAAGGTGTCAAGGCCTGAAGATATTCCTGCCTTTCAAAGTGAATAATCACAGCCAAGCTCTGAAACTTATCCAAACACTCTGGATCCAAAATTATTGCAGCTCTGCATATCTAGGGCATATGATTATAAAGCCAATTGGCATTGCATTGATTCTCAGGGACATTAATTTTTTTGAACAACCTGACCTTCTGTCACTCCATATCACCATTTGTTTTCTACCTATTCACTCAGTCGGCTCTGCAGTAAAATATATATGCAAGTCACACTGAACACCAGGCAGTATCCACGCTTACTGATCAGCTTCTAATTAATATATAGCAGAGCTCTCTCTTACATTAAATAAAATAACTACTCAGCCTAATCAGTACTGCATCACACCTTGAAGACAATTAATATTTCTGGCAAAGTCCACCATATAATCACTCAATACAGATACAGTCACAAATCAATCTCTGGATTGAGATTGTTGTGGATCTCAGAATTTTCTGGTTTTTTTTGTGGAATTAACCCTTTCTTTGGAGGACACTCTGTATTGATTATCAATGTCATTAGGAAACAGGTTTTAAATCACAGTGCGCCACAGGTCCTCATACCCCTCCATGGGCAGAAACATTGAAATTTCAAAGATTGAGTGAGCAAACTTTTAAAAATCCATTAGTCTTCCAGTGGAATAATTCTTGCAGAAAACAAGCATTCACTTGGAAATCAATAACAGGTACAAAGAGAAGGGTCAGATTTTCTGATCCTCTCCCTGAAAGTGGCCAGGGATATTGCAATCAGAATACAGCTAGCGATGTAACAAGAAGTTTTCTGTCTAAGTAATAAATATCCAGTTTCTAGAAATTCCAGGGCGGAATCTTATGGGACTCTGGGCAACTTCGGCAATGATGAAACATGTAGCAGAATTACTCCTTTGAAATTATGCCCTGTGGCCCTAAACTCTCCCACATGGGGAAACTACCTCTGAGCATCTACCCTGACAACCACTCCTAAGAATCCTATACTTATCAACAAATCTCCAATAAGGTCTCCTCTCATTCTTCTCAACTCCAATGAGTTCAAACCCAACATACTGGAACTCTCCTCATAAGAAAGTCCCTCCATACCTCATATCAGCCTAGTGAACATTGCCTGGACTGCCTCCAATACCTAGGTATCTTTCCTTAGATAAGGGGACAAAAATATTCACAGTATTCCAGATCTGACTAGTATCTTGTACAGGGAGAAAGTGAGGACTGCAGATACTGGAGATCAGAGTCAAAAAGTGTGGTGCTGGAAAAGGCAGCATTTGAGGAGCAGGAGAGTCCACGTTTCAAGCATAAGCCCTTCATCAGGAATTCCTGATCTCCTGCTCAACTCACCTGCTCCTTGGATGCTGCCTAACCAGCTGTGCTTTTCCAGCACGACACTTTTTAACTAATATCTCGTACAGTTTTAGCACAACCTCCCTATTTTCACACTTCATTCCCTTTGAAGTAAAATCCATTATTCCATTTGCCTTCCCTATTGCCTGCTGAACTTGGATGCCAGATTTCAATGATTGATGGACACCCGAATCCATCTGTGCTGCAGCTCTCTACATTCTTTCCCCATTTAAATAATATTCAGCTCTTCTTTCCTTCCTGCTAAAAAGTTTTAAACACATATTTCCTCGCACCGTATTCCATCTATCAAGATTTGCCCACTCACTTAACCTGTTTTTATCCCTCTGCAGACTGCTTATGTCAACCACACCACTTGCATTTGCAGCTATTTTTGTAACATCTGCAAGAGAACAAGGTTAAGTAGGAGAATCTGTGGTGTTTCACTTTGAAGCAAAGAACATCTGATAGGGGTATACAAGACTTGAATTGATTGAAATAAGGTAGGCAAAGCAAAGATGTTGCAAATAGTCCATGGTAAAAGGTGTAAGGGGTTTTAGGTTTTGAGCAAGAGTTGCCAGGGAAATAGGAGGAAAAAAAGTTTATTCTGCAGCACATGGGAATGATCTGGAACTTGCCGCCTAAGAGAGTGGTGGAAAAGGAGATGATCACCGATTTCAAAAAGGACCTGGATAAGGACCACCTTTTACTCAAGGGAAACAAATGTACACATTTACCAGGGGAATGTGATTGACTGTATTGCTCTACATAGAGCCATCATACGCTCAGTGGGCCAAATAGCCCCCTTCCCTTGGAGTTACAACTTCATGACAGCAACCATCTGTTCATGGGTGCTCTTCCCCAAAGCACATCCATGGGTCACTGTGTGCTGATGTTTCATTTTGAGCCATGCTTTTTTATAGTTTGTGTCAGTGATAGTTTGCCAATGCCTTTCACTCCTGGGAGCAGAGTAAGGTGGCAGGTCTCAAGTCTATTTCAGCTAGAACGCAATCAAATCCATGCTATTGGCACTATTCAGAGCCACAAGCTATCCACCTAACCAACTCAGCAGTCCTGCCCTTTAGAGCATCAATCACTCGATGAAAATACAAGGTGTTTATCCAATGCATACAATTAATTTGGCTTAACAACTGGTACAATGTCATAGATATTTACAGGACACAAATCTCTATTATGCTGTTAACAAACGTAAAATAAAAATTATGAGCTCCAACATTGAACAAGACTATAAATGAGGAATTGTTGCCATGGTAACATAATTTAGCACTTGTAAGAAAGCCTTGACAACGGTACAGAGTATAAAGATAGGTAAGTCTTGATACAAATGTACAGAACTTTGAGGAGGCCTGAAACTAGAGTAGTTAAGGAGAGATACTTCCATTGGAAGCAGTTCAAAGAAGGTTCACCAGACTAATTCTTACAATGAAGGAGCTGTCCTACAAAGAAAGGTTGAGCAGCTTGGACTTAACCTCATTGGGAGTTTAAAAGGATGAGAGGTGATCACAGTGAAACCTGTGGGGTTCTGAGAGGGCTTGATCGGGTAAAGGCTGAGAGATGTTTTTGGTCATGGGTGAATCTAGAACTCAGGTGTACAGTTTAAGAATAAAGGGTCTCCCATTTAACAGAGAGATGTGGAGCAATTTCTCCACTCAGGAGGTCAGTAGTCTTGGAATTGCCAGTGAGATATTTTTGATCTACAAAGAAATCAAGGGTTATGAGGGCCAGGGAAGAAAGTGGAATTAAACCACAGTCAGTTCAGCCGTGATCTTACTGAATGGCAGAGTAGGTTTGATGAACCAAATGAACTATTTTGGTTCATATTTATTAAAAGATTATGAATTTACTCCTAAACTTTGTTTTTTTGGCAACTCATTAAGGACCCACTGGCAAAGATTCAGAAAGCTGGTGGTTTTGTGGTTGTGTGTTCCAAAGAAATCTCTCATTCCTCTGTTTTGTTGGCACACAGAGGATGATAATAACAAGTTCAACTGAAAGCAGAGCTTATCTTTACTATTCAATAGATCAAATTTCCTGACAGAACAAGTTAATAGTAGGGTTCCAGCCAAAGATAGCAATTCCAAGAAAAGGTTATATATGTACAGATACAACACAACTGAATAAGCACAGCTTAAGACTCACACTTAACAAAAGAAATGGCTGACATCGGTGTCAATATTTGGAATTAATACTTATTAGAACAAATTAACTACTCTCAGTACTGATATTCACTGGATTCTAATGTGCACCCTTTGTATGTGCAGTGTTTAATCTATAAGCATGAAACAATAGGCATGAATCAAACCAAGTCTGACTCTTTGTAGAACAGAGATCCTATTCTGTTGGAAATATATATTTATATTTTGTTTCCACTAACTGGGGGAAAATTACAGAAGAACTTGCTGTATTCAAAAATCCTTTAAATTAAATTGCATTCTGTAAGGAGAAGGTGCTTATAAACTTGTTATTTTGAAAGCCAACTTTTTTACCAAATTAATTCCAAAGCCAGTCAATATCTCCGCATACACTCCAATTCTTCTGCAAACACAAACAACACACCTTTCAAACTTCAGTTTCAGGATCAGTTTGACATGGGACTGACTGGATTGCTACACTAAAGAGAGATGGGCCAAAAGGATTCTATCTGTGTTTTAAACACATGCTAGCCATTAAGAATGCATACCTTGTGACATTTTCAACACAGCTCAGGAATTCCTCATAATGATTTACACAGACCATCAGTCTAGAGTCTGTTGCCATATTAAGCTTTATGTTAGTGGTCATTAATTCCAAGAATGTGGAATGGTGCTCGCCTTCCACCCAATTGTTAAATAAGGACTTCAAAATGTGAACACTGCTGCATTCGACTAACACATTAGTATTTACTGTGGAAAAGGATATGGAAGATATAGACTGTAGGGAAATAGATTGTGACATCTTGCAAAATGTCCAGATTACAGAGGAGGAAGTGCTGGATGTCTTGAAATGGTTAAAGGTGGATAAATCCCCAGGACCTGATCAGGTATCCAAGAACTCTGTGGGAAGCTAGAGAAGTGATTGCTGGGCCTCTTGCTGAGATGTTTGTATCATCAATAGTCACAGGTGAGGTGCCAGAAGACTGGAGGTTAGCAAACGTGATGCCATTGTTTAAGAAGGGTGGTAAAGACAAGCCAGGGAACTATAGACCAGTGAGCCTGACCTCAGTGGTGGGCAAGTTGTTCGAGGGAATCCTGAGGGACAGGATATACATGTATTTGGAAAGGCAAGGACTGATTAGGGATAGTCAACATGGATTTGTGCATGGGAAATCATGTCTCACAAACTTGATTGAGTTTTTTGAAGAAGTAACAAAGAAGATTGATGAGGGCAGAGCAGTAGATGTGATCTATATGGACTTCAGTAAGGCATTCAACAAGGTGGGCGGCACGGTGGCACAGTGGTTAGCACTGCTGCCTCACAGCGCCAGAGATCCGGGTTCAATTCCCGCCTCAGGCGACTCTCTGTGTGGAGTTTGCACGTTCTCCCTGTGTCTGCGTGGGTTTCCTCCGGGTGCTCCGGTTTCCTCCCACACTCCAAAGATGTGCAGGTCAGGTGAATTGGCCATGCTAAATTGCCTGTAGTGTTAGGTAAGGTGTAGATGTAGGGGTATGGGTGGGTTGCGCTTCGGCGGGTGCGGTGTGCACTTGTTGGGCCGAAGGGCCTGTTTCCACACTGTAAGTAATCTAATCTAATCTAATCTAAGTCTCCCCATGGGAGACTGATTAGCAAAGTTAGATCTCATGGAATACAGGGAGAACTACCCATTTGGATACAGAACTGGCTCAATGGTAGAACATAGAGGGTGGTGGTGGAGGGTTGTTTTTCAGACTGGAGGCCTGTGACCAGTGGAGTGCCACAAGAATCGGTGCTGGGCCCTCTACTTTTTGTCATTTACATAAATGATTTGGATGCGACCATATGAGGTACAGTTAGTAAGTTTGCAGATGACACCAAAATTGGAGGTGTAGTGGACAACGAAGAGGGTTACCTCAGATTACAACAGGATCTGGACCAGATGGACCAATGGGCTGAGAAGTGGCAGATGGAGTTTAATTCAGATAAATGCGAGGTGCTGCATTTTGGGAAAGCAAATCTTAGCAGGATTTATACACTTAATGGTAAGGTCCTAGGGAGTATTGCTCAACAAAGAGACCTTGGAGTGCAGGTTCATAGCTCCTTGAAAGTGGAGTTGCAGGTAGATAGGATAGTGAAGAAGGCGTTTGGTATGCTTTCCTTTATTGGTCAGAGTATTGAGTATAGAAGTTGGGAGGTCATGTTGCGGCTGTACAGAACATTGATTAGGCCACTGTTGGAATATTGCATGCAATTCTGGTCTCCTTCCTATCGGAAAGATGTTGTGAAATTTGAAAGGATTCAGAAAAGATTTACAAGGATGTTACCAGGGTTAGAGGATCTGAGCTACAGGGAGAGGTTGAACAGGCTGGGGCTATTTTCCCTGGAGCGTCGGAGGCTGTGGGATGACCTTATAGAGGTTTACAAAATTATGAGGGGCATGGATAGGATAAATAGACAAAGTCTTTTCCCTGGGGTCGGGGAGTCCATAGGTTTAGGGTGAGAGGGGAAAGATATAAAAGAGACTTAAGGGGCAACTTTTTCACACAGAGGGTGGTACGTGTCTGGAATGAGCTGCCAGAGGATGTGGTGGAGGCTGGTACAATTGCAACATTTAAGAGTCATTTGGATGGGTATATGAATAGGAAGGGTTTGGAGGGAAATGGGCTGGGCACTGGCAGGTGGGACTAGATTGGGTTGGAATATCTGGTCAGCATGGACGGATTGGACCGAAGAGTCTGTTTCCATGCTATATATCTCTATGACTCTATGACTATAACTAAATTAACAGATTGGATGGAAGTATCCACACTTTAGCAGAAATAGATCACATTGCAGACCCTTCATCTTAGTAAATGGCTTCAGGGTCACTGAAAAGGCCAACGCTAGAAAACATGAGTTCTTTCATTATTTCTTTACACTTTCCAGACTGGAGTCAAAAATGTTATCCCATCACTTTGACCTTGTTAACCATCAACCTAAGCATCACCATCTACTGGATGACCTACAACTGAACATCAGCATCCAGTGTCAACTGGATGGGAAGCTCTTTAACATTGGCTGTTTCTGGAGAAAAAAAAGCCCCACCACCAGGGACTCCACAACCTGCAGTTTGCAAACCACTTCATAAAGGCTCACTTCACACAGGGCATACAAATGACTCCCCTCCCTTTCAACACCTTGTATACAAAGCTTAAACACCATGCAGATGAAGGCCTTGACCAATCTTCCCTGAGCCAGCTGAGCATCACTTGCTCCATCTACATGGATGGGTGGCTCTGCAGTATGAGCAACACTTCCCAGTTCTCAGCAGCCACCTCTCCCAGTGATGGAGACGTTCAGTCCTGAGTCAACTGTGTCAGTGCTGCCTTCTTCAAGCTGTGAAATTGTGTCTTTAACAACAGTAGTAACAGTGACCTCTCAAAGTCAACAAATTTCCTGGTCCATCAGGCTGTTGTGTTGACCACCTCCTCTACTACAGTGAAACCTGGACTATCTGCCAATGCCACTATAAGATCCTTGAGAGCTTCCACAATATGTCAAATGCTGAGGATCAAACGTGAAGACTACTGGACCAACATGAGGGTCCTCCATGAAACTGTGTCTTCCAGTGTGGAACTACTGCTCCTGAAGACCCAATTCTGATGGACAGGCCATTGCATCCAGAGGCCTGAATGCTGCTCCCTTGGCATAAGACTGGACAACAGCAGCAATCAATGTTGCTTCCAGGTTATAGAGGTTGCAGTGCATCAGCCTTTTTGATGGTGGGCTCCCTATCGAATCTTTAGCCGGGTTGGGGAACACAGTGCCCTACAAAATACAGTGACATGTTGATGATGCTCAAAAATATTATTTGTCTATTCCCAGCTGATTATAACAGCAGGTGAAATTGAGAATTGGTCAGGAAATAGATTTGTTCCTTCTAGTTAAATGTTTTCTGCCTAATGTTAGGGGAGCACTTTTAAGGTACCTCCAGCCTTCTGAGAGCTGGTCTATGATGAGGAAAATTTTGCCAGACCCCTCACTCTGCTCCCTAACAGTCTCTTCATCAGGGCAATGTGTCCATCGCAAAAGCAGTCACAGATGAGACCAGGTCAGGTCAGAACAAGGTTGATGTTTTCAGCAATGGCTTGCAGCTGCCTGCAGGTCCATCTCTGCAGGCCTGGGAAAATTCAGGTCTCAGGCTCTAAATTGGGTCTCCCCGCCACCATCCCATAATGCCCCAACTCTATTACAGTGCACCTGAGTGAGAATCAGCCTTTTGTTTCATAGTGCCCTTTCAGCAGATACTGCCACGATTTTAGTGCACACTAAATTTGAGTAAACGTGAGGGAGTGCATTCCTGCTAAAATCTTTATTGACCTCGAATTCAAACCCAAAATAACACATCAACAGCAATTTTCAGGCTTTTCCAGAAACTCAATAACAGTTGTATCTTTTCTTGTACTCTTATAACAATATTTCTTTTAATAAAAATGTCCTTTTAATTAGTCTAAGTGCCAGCATTAAAGAAACACTTACCCAATGGTGTCTTCATCCATTACAAAAAATGAGAGGTTGTGGAAGCCCATGGGTAGATGGAGAGTATATTCTTCACCCCAGAATGGATTTAGGTTCCTCCAAATTGTAGCAGTTCTAAATATTAAAGCAAGAATCATCATCAAAACATTGCAATCAATGGAACACAATCTCTATCAATGCATCTTAGGCTTTTGTATCAGCTAATTAAACAAGTCAGGAAACTGCGTTTAAATCCAGACCCTGAATAGAGACCACATAATAACACTGAGAGAAGGCTCCATCTTTTTAACATTAAACCAAAACCATCTCTGACTATCTGCAGGGCATTTGAAAGCCTTTGAAAACCATGAAGCAATTCTCCTAGGATTGTGTGCTAAAATTCCTCCCCAACCAATGCCACAAAAACTTAACTAGACTTTTACTTCATTGCTGTTTGGGGAATTATCAATGTTGCTTTAGTCTTCATAATCAGTTACTGCACTTCATTCTATTTGATGCGTTTTTTTTAGACATTTCAGAGAAAGGGGTTCTAGCATTATTGAAATTTTGCTGTAGCAGGACATCTGCCAGCATTTGGGGAAATGATGATGTCAAGGTAAATTCACTCAATCAATAATCAAGAAACCAAGGCTCATAGATTCATGGTCATAGAGTCACACAGTGTGGAAACAGACACTTCTGTCAAACCAGTCCATGCCAAATATAATCACAAACTAAACTAGCCCCACCTGCCTGATCCTGGCACATAAACCTTCTAAACCTTTTCTATTCATGTACTTATCCAAATGTCCTTTAAACATTGTAATTGTATCCATATCCACCACTTAGAGTCATAGAGATGTACAGCATGAAAACAGACCCTTCGGTCCAACCCGTCCATGCCGACCAGATATCTCAACCCAATCTAGTCCCACCTGCCAACACCTGTCCCATATCCCTCTAAACCCTTCCTATTCATATACCCATCCAAATGTCTCTTAAATGTTGCAATTGTACCATCCTCTGGCAGCTCATTCCACACATGTACCACCCTCTGCATAAAAAGGTTTCTTCTTAGGTCTCTTCTATATTAGATTAGATTACTTACAGTGTGGAAACAGGCCCTTCGGCCCAACAAGTCCACACCGCCCCGCCGAAGCGTAACCCACCCATACCCCTACATCTACATTTACCCCTTACCTAACACTATGGGCAATTTAGCATGGCCAATTCACCTGGCCTGCACATCTTTGGACTGTGGGAGGAAACCAGAGCACCCGGAGGAAACCCACGCAGACACGGGGAGAACGTGCAAACTCCACACAGTCAGTCGCCTGAGGCGGGAATTGAACCCGGGTCTCAGGCGCTGTGAGGCAGCAGTGCTAACCACTGTGCCACCGTGCCGCCCTCTCACCCTAATCCTATGCCCTCTAGTTCTGGACTCCCTAATCCCAGGGAAAAGACTTTGTCTATTTATCCTATCCATGCCCCTCATAATTTTGTAAGTCTCTATAAGGTCATCCCTCAGCCTCTGACGCTCCAGGGAAAACAACCCCAACCTGTTCAGCCTCTCCCTGTAGCTCAGATCCTCCAACCCTGGCTACATCCTTGTAAATCTTTTCTGAACTCTTTCAAGTTTCACAACATCTTTCCGATAGGAAGGAGACCAGAATGGCACACAATATTCCAACTGTGGCCTAACCAATGTCCTGTACAGCCACAACATGACCTCCCAACTCCTGTACTCAATACTCTGACCAATAAAGGAAAGCATACCAAATGCCTTCTTCACTATCCTATCTACCTGCGACTCCACTTTCAAGGAGCTTTGAACCTGCACTCCAAGGTCTCTTTGTTCAGCAAAACTCCCTAGGACCTTACCATTAAGTGTATAAGTCCTGCTAAGATTTGCTTTCCCAAAATGCAGCACCTCGCATTTATCTGAATTAAACTCCATCTGCCACTTCTCAGCCCATTGGTCCACAAGGGCGGCATGGTGGCACAGTGGTTAGCACAGCTACCTCACAGCACCAGAGACCCGGGTTCAATTCCCGCCTGAGGCGACTGACTGTGTGGAGTTTGCACGTTCTCCCCATGTCTGTGTGGGTTTCTTCCGGGTGCTCTGGTTTCCTTCCACAGTCCAAAAATGTGCAGGTCAGGTAAATTGGCCATGCTAAATTGCCTGTAGTGTTAGGTAAGGAGTAAATGTATGGATGGGTTACGCTTCGGCGGGGCAGTGTGGACTTGTTGGGCCGAAGGGCCTGTTTCCACATTGTAAGTAATCTAATCTAAAAAAACCTCCAATTTTGGTTTCATCTGCAAACTTACTAACTGTATCTCTTATGTCCGCATCCAAATCATTTATGTAAATGACAAAAAGTAGAGGGCCCAGCACTGATCCTTGTGGCACTCCACTGGTCACAGGCCTCCAGTCAGAAAAACAACCCTCCACCACCACCCTCTGTCTTCTACCATTGAGCCAGTTTTGTATCCAAATGGCTAGTTCTCCCTGTATTCTATGAGATCTAACCTTGCTAATGAGTCTCCCATGGGGAACCTTGTCGAACGCTTTACTGAAGTCCATATGGATCACATCTACTGCTCTGCCCTCAATCTTCTTTGTTACTTCTTCAAAAAACTCAATCAAGTTTGTGAGACATGATTTCCCACGCACAAAGCCATGTTGACTATCCTGAATCAGTCCTTGCCTTTCCAAATACATATACATCCTGTCCCTCAGGATTCCCTAGAACAACTTGCCCACCACCGAGGTCAGGCTCAGTGGTCTATAGTTCCCTGGCTTGTCTTTACAGCCCTTCTTAAACAGTGACACCACGTTTGCCAACCTCCAGTCTTCCTGCACCTCACCTGTGACTATTGATGATACAAATGCTCTGCCCCAGAGGGCGGTGGAGGCCCAGTCTCTGGATTCATTTAAGAAAGAGTTGGATAGAGCTCTCAAAGATAGTGGAATCAAGGGTTATGGAGATAAGGCAGGAAGAGGATACTGATTAGGAATGATCAGCCATGATCATATTGAATGGCGGTGCAGGCTCGAAGGGCTGAATGGCCTCCTCCTGCACCTATTGTCTATTGTCTAAATATCTCAGCAAGAGGCCCAGCAATCACTTCTCTATCTTCCCACAGAGTTCTTGGGTACCTGATCAGGTCCTAGGGATTCATCCACTTTTAACCATTTCAAGACATCCAGCACTTCCTCCTCTGTAATCTGGACATTTTGCAAGATTTCACCATCTATTTCCCTACAGTCTATATCTTCCATATCCATCTCCACAGTAAATACTGATGCAAAATATTCATTTAGTATCTCCCCCATTTTCTGTGGCTCCACACAAAGGCCGCCTTGCTGATCTTTGAAGGGCCCTATTCTCTTCCTAGTTATCCTTTTGTCCTTAACATATTTGTAAAAACCCTTTGGATTCTCCTTAATTTTATTTGCCAAAGCTATCTCATGTCCCCTATTTGCCCTCCTGATTTCCCTCTTAAGTATACTCCTACAGCCTTTATACTCTTCTAAGGATTCACTCGATCTATCCTGTCTATACCTGACATATGCTTCCTTCTTTCTCTGAATAAACCCTCAATTTCTTTAGTCATCCAGCATTCCCTATACCTACCAGCCTTCCTTTTCACCCTGACAGGAATATATTTTCTCTGGATTCTTGTTATCTCATTTCCGAAGGCTTCCCATTTTCCAGCCGTCCCTTTACCTGTGAACATTTGCCTCCAATCAGCTTTCAAAAGTTCTTGCCTAATACTGTCAAAATTGGCCTTTCTCCAATTTAGAACTTTAATTTTTTAGATCTGGTCTTTACTCTCCACTCCTCAGGAAGTTCATTCCACACGTGAACCACCCTCTGTGTCAATAATATGACCCTCGTATCTCTTTAAAATCTATCTCCTCTCACCTTAAAAATGTGCCCCTTGTCTTGAAATCCCCTGTCCTAGGGAAAAGACAACTACCATTAACTCTATCTGTACTCCTTATTATTTTAAAAACTGCCAAAAGGTTGCTCTAGGAAAATGGGTTCAAATACCATTCTTGATGAAGGGTTTTTGCCTGAAACATCAATTTTCCTGCTCCTCGGATGCTGCCTGACCTGCCGTGCTTTTCCAGCACCACTCTGATCTAAACTTCAAATACCAACGTAGCCAACTGATGGAGTTTCAACTCAATTAAAGAAAACTAAACTCAGTAATAGTTATTAACACATCATCAGTTGTTGTAAATATCCTTTTGGGAAGGAAATCTGCTGTATCTGCCTGGCCTAGCCTACATGTGCCTCCAGACCCACTGTTTCTGATTCACTGGAAGCCCAGTAAGGAGTGGAAATTCAATCTACACTGCTTTCAGACTGACAGGAGTGTGTGTTGTGGCTTTGTTTGAAGTTGGCCATTTTGGGACCGATTGTTCTTCTGGGAAGAGAGTACCCACCCTTCCCCTCATGCAAAATTCAGCCCTATATCTCCCTCACTAATTACATTAAAGAATGAAAAAATTCACAGAGCAAGGATTGAGAAGGTAAGCTCAAGCGGAGGATCTCAATGTCAAATCAAGCATGCAGCAAAAAATAAAAAGAAATAAAGATTGGCGAGCTGAAGTACAAAAGATATCAACATCCTAGAGTCATGGAAGTCTTCTGGTGGTAACAATGAGGCCATAAATTATGAATGAGAGAGGGCTTTTATACTAACCTATAAGCATATATCATTTTTAGCAGTTTTTGTCCTCACTATGTTACCCAGTAAACCATACAATATATTAGTGATGTGTGTGTAGAAGTGTTTCACATTACAGACCAATGGAGGTGAAACAGAATGGAGTTTGTGCACACATCCTAGGAGCAACAATGAACTTTGATTCAATGTCATCAGACAACACATGATCATGTCTGAAAGCTCTTCAAATAGACAATTCATTCCAATTAGACCAATAAATGGCTCTTTTACACCAGTTACACAAGGAGCATGGATATGGACTAGAAAGTTAAGTCACTAATCAAGAAGTAATCTTAAATCCTGCCTAAACCTATATGAACACAACCTTCTCATACATATTGTGCGTATGTTTGTATTTGAATGTGCAAGATAATATTAGTTGTCCTCTGACTCACCTGGATCTGAAAATAAACTGTACCGTGAATGCCTTGTTGTTTTACATGAGCAAGAGTTACTCTGATTAACAAAATCTCTGAAAATGTCAATTAGTAAGATACAAGGCTTAAATGTGAAAAGATGACCTCAATGAAACAAATAAGATGTTGAAATTAGATGTACAATTATAGCAAAATTCAAAGGATGGAAAATCTAATGCAATAGGATTAATAGTTTCAACGGAGGTGGGGGAAGGCACCAAAATCATTATGAGGAAAAACAAATAAAATCATAATATCTGATTATCAGTTCAAAAGCATTTGGACAGACTGAATATTTTGAACACAGAATCACACAAAACATGAAGGTGAGTAAGGCTATGCCAAAATCTATTGAAGGAAGAAACCAAAAATGTGGGAAAGACACAGACAGTGTCACCATGGAGATGGTGAGATGAAGCAACACAGAAACTGGCTTATCTCACAGGGTTTTAAGACTGTCTGCAAACATATATTAGCAGCACAATTGAAGAAGGGATTAAATGAATGATGGTGACAGAGAAAAAAACAAGAACTGCCCCAGATTAACTCGGCAATAAAGCAAGAAATTCAGTCTGCTACAGACTGTCTACTGAGGACATGAGATGAGTTTTCAAAATGGAAGATTATGCAACAAGCAGATTATATTACAGCAACTCCTTAACTGAGAGTTGATTTGAATACCAAATATTGGCTTCACTGAGTTAAGTGTACTCTTTTAAAGATGCTGCATTATCAAGATACAAGAATACATTATAGGACATCTGGTTAACTATCTCATTCCCATCAAAATCTTTCCCATACTAATCCCAAGGTGTGGAAAAGTCAGTCTATTCTCCAAATGAACAGCAGGAAAACTGAAGCTGTCACACTCATTTACTAATTTCCCTACAGCAAACATTTACTGATTTCCCCAACTCAAACATTCTGGCCCTTCATTCAGGACGAATCAGGCGATATACAGCTTTGTTGCACTGTTTGATCCTAAACGGAATATAAATCCCAATCCTAATCATCACAGGTACCATCTCCTTCAATCTCAGCAATATTGCCCACTCTGCCCTTGGCTCACTCTTCCCACTGCTGAAACCCTTGTCTGTGTTTTCCTCATTAGAATACTCAGATTCTCCACTGTTCTCCTCACAAGCCACATCACCTCTATCCTACACAATATCAAGACCCCTTTTCTTGCATTCTGCCCTGCCTTAAGCTTGATCAGATTCTTGCCTCTGCTAATTTCCATTGGTTTTGCCCCCCACCCTCCACCATCACCAACACACAAAATGAGAACACCCTGGGCAGAATCTTATAGAGGTCTGAGTGCCCTAGAGTATGGTGATATTTGTGGCAGTGTTCGACCAGAAGCCTGGCAAGGACCATCTCAACATCGGTTGCATCTCCAGCCAGCATTCATGTTCAAAGTTTGTGAGAAGATTTGTAGCTCAGGTGCTCGTTGTTGTGGTTCTGTTCGCCGAACTGGAATTTTGTGTTGCAGATGTTTCGTCCCCTGTCTAGGTGACATCCTCAGTGCTTGGAAGCCTCCTGTGAAGCGCTTCTGTGCTGTTTCCTCCGGCATTTATAGTGGTTTGTATCTGCCGCTTCCGGTTGTCAGTTCGAGCTGTCCGCTGCAGTGGCCAGTATATTGGGTCCAGGGTCGATGTGCTTGTTGATTGAATCTGTTGATTCAAATGGAATGAGGACATGCCACAACCCAAAGGACTAGCCACTTTACCATACATCAAAAACATTTCTGAACTGACAACCAGACTACTACGACCACTAGGACTCATAACAGCACACAAACCAACAGCCACTCTCAGACAACTCACCAGATGAAGGACCTGATACCCAACATGAGCAAAACCAACGTAGTGTACAAAATCCCATGCAAGGACTGTACGGAACACTACATAGGACAAACAGGAAGACAGCTAATGATCCGTACACATGAACACCACCTAGCCACGAAACGACACGACCAGCTATCCTTAGTAGCCACACACACAGATGACATGCAACATGAGTTTGACTGGGACAACACTACTACTATAGGACAAGCCAAACAGAGAACAGCCAGGGAATTCCAGAGGCATGGCACTCATCCACAGATTCAATCAACAAGCACATCGACTTGGACCCAATATACCGGCCACTGCAGCGGACAGCTAGAACTGACAATCGGAAGCGGCAGAGACAAACTATTACAAATGCCGGAGGAAAAATCACAGAAGTACTTCACAGGAGGCTCCCAAGTACTGAGGATGTCTCCTAGACAGGGGACGAAACGTCTGCAACACAAATTCCCAGCTCGGCGAACAGAACCACAACAGCATTCATGTTTTCAGAAGCAGCATGTTGAGTTACCAATTAAGGGGGATTATTGCTTGTTAAACACTTTGTTGACGGCACAACTCACCTCATTAATATTTAGCTTCCATTCTTAACAAAACCGCCAAACATGCTACATGCCGAGGAAATGCAACATGGAAACCAGAAGTTTCAATCGAACTGGTATGATCTACAGGCACCAGCTGCACACGTCCCTCATCCACGGACATTGGCATCTGCCAACCCATCAAGCACCACGGCAACTCTCTGATTCATTCACAGACCACTAAGGAAGCACAGACTTGCACTGCAGCACACATTAGCTCCTGGGCATGGGGGCAGGCACTCAGCTCAAGGATTGCTTTCATAGCATTCACTCACATAGCACGGATCTCATGCTTGCAGCATCCATGCCTTACATTGCATTGTTTTGCTTGTGAGTATGTTGGCCCATCAGCCAGGGTTATATGTTATATGCCACACTGTGATGCTCTTTAGAGTAGACACACACAGACAGGCTGTTTGTTAGCAGAGAACTGTTTGGGAGGAGTGAGGGATTTCTTGATTGATGGCACACTGTGACCTCATCTGACATGTACAGTATGTGTCAGCTGCCTGTGCAGTCAACCAACTGGACTTGTCAGAAACTGCTGGGGCTCGTTCTTAATCCAATCAAGGGAGGAACTTGCTGTCAGTCAGGGGGTCCCGGTACCATCAGTCAGAGGCTTTAAATGATCATTTATCTGTTTCGGCATTCATGTCCAAAGATCTGAGGAGCAGGGGTGGGGGTGTTCACTGGTCAGTCCTGTAGTGCCAGCAGCAGTGGTCAAGGGAATGCCATATCATCAGTCAGGTAGCTGTTACAGTGAGATCACAGCAGTTCAGGCAGCATCCAAGGAGCTTCGAAATCGACGTTTCGGGCAAAAGCCCTTCATCAGGAATAAAGGCAGTGAGCCTGAAGCATGGAGAGATAAGCTAGAGGAGGGTGGGAGTGGGGAGAAAGTAGCATAGAGTACAATGGGTGAGTGGGGGAGGGGATGAAGGTGATAGGCCAGGGAGGAGAGGGTGGAGTGGATAGGTGGTAAAGGACAAGTCCGGTCTGTTTGAAGATGGTGGAAATGTCGGCGGATGATTTGGTTTATGCGATTGTTTGGATGATTTGGTTTTCGCATAAACCAAATCATCCGCCGACATTTCCGCCACCTCCAAACAGACCCCACCACCAGGAATATATTTCCCTCCCCACCCCTTTCCACCTTCCACAAAGGCCGTTCCCTCCGTGACTACCTGGTCAGGTCCTGCTCCGCTACAACCCACCCTCCCATCCTGGCACTTTCCCCTGCTACCGCAGGAACTGTAAAACCTGCGCCCACACCTCCTCCCTCACCTCTATCCAAGGCCCTAAAGGAGCCTTCCACATCCATCAAAGTTTTACTTGCACATCCACTAATATCATTTATTGTATCCGTCGCTCCCGATGCGGTCTCTTCTACATTGGGGAGACTGGGCGCCTCCTAGCAGAGCGCTTTAGGGAACATCTCCGGGACACCCGCACCAATCAACCACACCGCCCCGTGGCCCAACATTTCAACTTCCCCTCCCACTCTGCCGAGGATATGGAGGTCCTGGGCCTCCTTCACCACCGCTCCCTCACCACCAGACGCCTGGAGGAAGAACGCCTCATCTTCCGCCTCGGAACACTTCAACCCCAGGGCATCAATGTGGACTTCAACAGTTTCCTCATTTCCCCTTCCCCCACCTCACCCTAGTTCCAAACTTCCAGTTCAGCACTGTCCCCATGACTTGTCCGGACTTGTCCTACCTGCCTATCTCCTTTTCCACCTATCCACTCCACCCTCTCCTCCTTGACCTATCACCTTCATCTTCTCCCCCACTCACCCATTGTACTCTATGCTACTTTCTCCCCACCCCCACCCTCCTCTAGCTTATCTCTCCATGCTTCAGGCTCACTGCCTTTATTCCTGATGAAGGGCTTTTGCCCGAAACGTCGATTTCAAAGCTCCTTGGATGCTGCCTGAACTGCTGTGCTCTTCCAGCACCACTAATCCAGAATCTGGTTTCCAGCATCTGCAGTCATTGTTTTTACCTAGCTGCTACACTGGCCAGAGGCCTTCTCAGTCATGTCTATACCAGATGGACTACACTCCCGAGTTCTAAGGGAGATAGCTGAAGAGACAGCGGAGGTGTTAGTGGTGAATCAGTAGAATCAGGGAGGGTCCCTATTTAATACCCCTATTTAAGAAGGTGGTAAAGCAAAAGATGGAAGATTACAGACCAATTAGCCTAACCTCAGTCATGGGTAAGATCCTGGCATCCACTGTGAAAGATGAGATTTCTGAATACTTGGAAGTGTATGGTAAAACAGGGCAAAGTCAGCATGGTTTCATCAAGGGGAGGTCATGCCTGACAAATCTGCTAGAATTCTTTGAGGAAGTAATAATCAGGTTAGACCAAGGAGTGCCAATGGATGTTACCTATTTGGATTTCAAGAAGGCCTTTGACAAGGTGCCACACAAGAGCCAACTGAATAAGATAAGGGCCCATGGTATCAGAGGCAAGATGCTAGCATGGGTAGAGGCTTTACTGTCTGGCAGAAAGCAGAGAGTGGAGATAAAAGGGTCTTTCTTAGGATGGCAGCCAGTGACAAGTGGTGTTGTCACAAGGCTCAGTGTTGGGACCACAACTTTTCACTTTATACATTAACGATCTAGATGAAGGAACTGAGGGCATCCTGGCTAAGTTTGCAGATGATACAAAGATAGTGGTAGAACAGGTGGCATTGAGGAGGCTGGGAGGCCACAGAAGGATTTGGACAGGTTAGGAGAATGAGCAAAGAAGTGGCAGATGGAGTATGACATGGGAAAGTGTGAGGCCATGAACATTGGTAGGAAGAATAGAGGTATGGACTATTTTCTAAATGGGGAGAAAATTCCGAAGTCTGAAGTGCAAAGAGAATTGGGAGTTCTAGTCCAGAATTTTCTCAAAGTAAACTTGCAGGTTGAGTCAGTAGCTCGGAAGGCAAATGCAATGATGGCATTTATTTTGAGAGGACTTGAATATTATAGCAGGAATGTACTTCTGAGGCTCTGATCTGACCACATTTGGAGTATTGTGCACCATTGTGGGCCCCATATCTCAGGAAGGATGTACTGGCCCTGGAGTGTGTTCAGAGGAAGTTCACGAGAATGGTCCCAGGTATGAAAAGCCTAACATAAGAGGGACATTTGAGGACACTGGGTTTATACTCGATGCAGTTTAGAAGGTTTGGGGTGGGATCTAATTGAAACATACAGAATACTGAATGGTCTGGACAAAGTGAATGTTGGGAAGATTTTTTCATTGGTAAAAGAGACTAGGACCCAAGGGCATAGCCTTAGAGTAAAGGGAAGACCTTTTAGAACAGAGATAAGGAGAAACTTCTTCAGCCAGAGAGTGGGGAATCAATGGAATTCACTGCCACAGAAAGCTGTAGAGGCCAGGTCATTGCATTCCAGGGAACAATGGGAGACCTTTGTGGGATCTCTCAGTCAAACGCCATATCAGTATCAGAACAGTGACAGATGCCATCTGTGCAAGGTCACGCCCCCATGATAAGGTCAGTGTTGCAGCTCTGGCACTATGATTCAGGAACATGGCTGGCTTCCCCATATGCACAATGCTATCGACTGTACCCGCATGGCACTGAGAGAACTGGATCACAACCCTGCAGAATTCTTCAACAGGAAAGGGATTCTATTCCATTAATGTTCAGGTGGTCACTGTTACACTTCCTGAAGGTGTGTGCCTGCTAACCCTGGCAGCTGCTTCAATTCCTACATCCTGGAGCACTCTCGCATACCTGGTGGATTTGAGGGTCCAGGTGCCCTTCAAGGAAACAAAAGGTCACCCAATGCGACCATGGCTCGTGACACCATGGCACAACCCCCTAACTGATGCACAGCACAGATGCAATGCTGCCCATGCTTTGACCAGGGCTACGGTGGAGCAGATAATGGGGATGCTAAAGATCTGTTTTTGCCACTTGGACAGGTCCTGGTGGCCTGTGTTCTGCACAAACACAGCTGGCAACAAGGCACTGTGCTGGATCCTAAGGCAGCAGGGAATGGGATCATCTTCCACGGAAGAGGACAAGGACATTGGGAGGAGTAAGATGTAATTGTCCAGGACAGAGTTCAGTTGTGTCGGGTGCTACAAGTCAGATAGGACCTTATTAACACCTGTTTGCAAATGATGAGAGCTGGGAGCAGTGGACAATCATGTACTGGAGAATATGTGTTAGTCATGTTGCTGAAAACTGGTTTTTATTGTGAGGGTGAACTTCGGTCTCTTTGCTTTTGTTTGTTCACTATTGCTTTCTGTAAATAAAAGATCATGTTTGGACTTGTCCAATTATTTTTATATGTGTGATCTTCCTTGCACAAGACTGGCATCTCTTGTGTCCGTCTCATTTTTCAGAGGCCATTGTGCACCCAGACACACATCAGCAATCTGGTGTCGTCCCTCCTTGGCAGTGTTATGGCACAGCAGCAATAGGCCAGTCTTTTTATGGGTAGCCACTAGGTGCTGAGTGTTTCTGCAAATGCCACATTGTAGTCTTGGGCAGGAATCAGATGTCAGGGACTCCACGAAGGGCAGGGGAAGGCAGCAAAAATGGTGAGTATGGTGGGATAATGCAAGAAAGTTCACTGGGTCTCGTAGTGAAAATCCATCCTAAAAACTCAACACATCGCAGCCAAACTGATTTTGTTAATCCTAACAAAACGTAAGATTTGGCCAACTGTCTTTTTTAATAAAGTTACAAGCTGGCAAGGCTTGTAACTTCCTGCAGTTTATGCCCAACAGCTCCTGCTTGATACTGACCTCCTGCGTGTTCTCTGTCCTCTGAGGAAAACACATCACCATCTCTTCTTTCACCTTCCTGCCAATTTCCCACTTCCTCAAGATCTCTTTCTTTTTGACCACACAGTTTGTCAACTCTCCTAAGTCTTCAATTCCTGACTGCTCCTCTGAGAAACCTTATAGTATAGTATTCGATATCTATACAAATGAAAATATCTTCAGCTGCTTCCATGCAACTTTCAATCAGGAGTGGGCTGTTCATGAATGAATTAACCATTTCAAATGGCAGACACAAATCCTCCAAGCCATCTTATTGCAGAATTTAGACAATATATACATTTTTGTTGAAAAGTAGCAGTTACTGACAGGCAATTTACATGTCTAACAAGAAAAGCTACAATTGTCTTACCCTTATCTTCAAGAGGACCCAATACCAAGTCATGTTGCTCTTTCCATGTCATGAAGCCACCAATAACTGGAAGTTGAACTGGATTAGCCATATCTACACAATGGCTACAAGACCACAGAAGAAACAGACTGTTCTTTGTTGGGTTACTTCCCTATGAATCAATCGCTCTTTGCCATTGACAAGCCTCAAGCATTTTCCTTTTTATGACCTTTTTTTGCATGAAGTCAATATTCACCTGAAAGTTCACTGCCTCATTAATGCGCAAGAGATTTAATGGCACCACTTCAAAAGCAGTCCACTTGCTCAGAGGTTCCCTACCAAAGTACTCAATACCCACCCTTACATGTGTGACTGTTCTGTGTCCCAAACAGTATGTTAACTTGCCAAGCTTACATCAAATGCCCCTCCCAAAGCTGACACCTTTCCCATCAAGGACATGAGCAGCCAGTCTCCCTTTTGAAGTCACACACCAGCACAAGCTAGATATACATCATTGTGTCTTCACAATTAAAATTCTGAACTGGCTAATATCGACATAAGACCACAATAAACATGCAGAACGTACTGATTCAAAGATAGTGCATCAGCACTTTCTCAGAAACTTATCATGTGACCAAACTACCTGGGAGATAAACAAAAGAAAACCAGTCAACAAGAAGTTGAGGAAGTAGGTTCTTAGGCGTGTTTCTATATGCAGGTAGCTTTGGGTGAGTTCAGAACAAGCTTGTTCAAGGGAACACCCCTTTTGAGCAGGATTCAGTTAAAATTCAATGTTTTGCCCAAAAAGTGTTAAATTCCTTATTAACTGAAAGAAACTGAATGGTGATTTGGACTCTTGGATAAACAAACTGAAGAAGAGAGTACAAACTTTTATCAAAAGAGCAATTACACAGATGCTACAGGGGAATCCAACTGGAGTTGACTGTGTAGATTTTAACAATGCATTTTAGAAAGTTGCTTAACATTATCAGGGCTGAATGTTAGTTTGTGTTCTGAAAGGACACTAGGACAATGAAGTAATCTTGCCATGGCTTCTTGGAGCTGCATATCACTGAGTATAATTACCTTGGTGTGGGTGGAGTTACATGAGCAGGAACACTGTAACACTAGCAACTGCAACATGGACATGAACACAGAGAATAGGTTAGTCTTTACTTGATGTAACTATAACTCAAGAGCCTGGAATATCTATGTTTGCCAAGTACAGCAGTATTTAGTATTAATACACAATAAATCATGTGACACCAGGTTATAGTCCAACAAGTTTATTTAAAATCACAAGCATTCAGAACACTGCACCTTCATCAAGTGAAGTCACCTGACAAAGGATCTGTGCTCTGCAAGCTTGGGCTTTTAAATAAACCTGTTGGACTATAACCTGGTATCATATGGCATCCGACTTTGTCCATCGCAGTCCAACACTGGCACCTCCACCTAACAATAAATTGTGTTACTTTGAAGTCTAAATGTGAAGACAATTCTTGACTTTTCCTTCTCCCCAGCCAGTCTGTAATAAACCCAAATCTGCATTGTTGCATCAAACCACATAATAAAAGATAGTGGCAGCCACAGGATTCACTACCTAGAAATCATGGCAATAGTAAAAATCAAAAAATAACCAGGACCCAATGCCAAGTCTGATTATGTCTGGAGAACAGAAGAATTTAAAAAAAGTTATTTTTTTCAAAAAGCCATCAACACAACTTTAAGACCAGCTCGAAGCCAGAAATAAACACAAAGCTGACCAGCAGCTGTGAGGGAGCCATCTCTGATCATAAATTCCTGTCGAGAAACATCTAGAACACTGCCTTAAATTAGTTGTTTCCAGTCAGTATTAGGAGAAAACAGCTTTAAATAAAAAGTGAGTGCAATAAAAGCCCACTAGCATCTGCAATTGAGCATTTCAGAAAACAGGCCAACTACCAGACACTCAGACATTTTAATCCCTTGAGGAAGGGATATAAGAGTTTTCTTTCCACCTGAAAGAACAAGGCTGAGGAGCATAGTTCTAACAGAGAGTTAATACATTGCTGAATGACTTAATCAATGAGAAAATAAACAACAGCAAGTAAAGATGATTCTTCACATACAAGCTTAGAGAAATCAATTGTATAAAGAAAAATAGGTAGCAGGAATCAAAATTGATATTGAAAATCAAAGTTTGAGAATCCTAACAGCGAAGTTAGTCAAATCTTTATGAAATTGGTGGTACAAATGAAGATTAAAAGTACTTTTGTGCAAATTAGAAGTTTTGTTGATTGCATTCATTAACAATATAAATAATTGGATTAAGAAAAAGAGTGAAAATCAGATGACATAGAAGCCCTAAGTGCAGAAAGAGGCTATTTGGCCCATCAAGTTTGCACTGATCCTCTGAAGACCATTCCATCCTTTCCTATTACCATGACTAATCCGTAGTTCTGCACATCCCTTGCCACTACAAGGCAACATAGCATAGCCAACTCACCTAACCTACACATCTTTGGATTGCGAGAGGAAACCAGACACCCAACAAAACCAGGGAGAACATGTAAACTCCACACAGACAGTCACCTGTGGCTGGAATCGAAGTTCCTGGTGCTGTGAGGCAGTAGTACTGACCATAGTGACACCATGGTGTCAAGTTTGGCACAAAAATACCTCGAATGTAGAATAAATTGGCCCTGATGATGTCACAACAGGCATCTTTGGGTTACAGTTGGTTCTGATATAACACGATAATTTCATTCCTGTGCAACCCCACGTTATAAGAAAATTGCATAATAGCAGCACCATTTAAACCAATGGGACTGGAATCATGTTATCACCAATACACAAAGGAAAGTTCACATTCTACAAATAATGGTCTATATTCTTTAATTGCATTATAACTTGTGTTCTAGAAATGCACATTATAGCAAAACTGACTGTAATCAATAAATCATTGAACCTTATAAGGTAAAGCCAATTTGAGAAACTTTCTACCCCAGATCATTGGGAAATCCTTCTGCCATTTTGGAAAGGGAATAGCTTCAAATCATTTCTATGTAGGTTGCATGTTGGTACAGGAAACTTGAACTTTACATTGAAAATATCATTTTAAAATAGCAAATGCTTTAACAGCTTTCACCTTTGGCACCACCACCACAACAATCTTTACAACAACAAAGATCGAACAGAATCTTTAATCAGCAAAAAGTACAAGAAGAAAACAAAATGAGTGAAATTCATGGGAATTAAAATCCTTATGATTGTTATGCAAATTAATCAAAAACTTCAAGTGCCTATTAACAATTAAACAATGCAACAAAATTTACCTATTCTACCTTTCCATCAGAAAAAAAAATCAAGGTATCAGATTCATTTGATAGATCAGCAAATTGGCAAATATGGAAAACTTAATTCCTTGGATTTCACACAGCTTCATCACTGGAAATAAAATTAAATGTAAAACAGATCAGCACACCTCTCTACTATACAGATCCTGTGTTACACAGACAACCAACCAATGGGAAAGAAATTATGTTTGACAACCTCATAATAGCTCTTGATCAATGTTTCATTTCATAGCGAATAAGATACTGATGAGACCACGCTTCATTAGCAGATACCGACTTCTAAAATAACCTGTACATTGGTTCATTATGTTCTAAACCATATACGTCCTCCATGCATCTTCTGAAACTCATAGCTATGGAAAAATACAGCAAGTGCTTCTGTTTAACAAAATTGTCATTGGCCTTGAGGGTGGCACAGTGGTTAGCACTGTTGCCTCACAGTGCCAGGGACCCAGATTTGAATTCAGCCTTGGGTAATTGTCTGTGCGAAATTCCCACATTCTCCTATTATCTGCTGGGGGCTCCTTCCAGGTGCGCCGGTTTCCTCCCACAGTTCAAAGATACATAGTTTAGATTAGGTTAGATTAGATTCCCTACAGTGTGGCAACAGGTCCTTTGGCCCAACAAGTCCACACCGACCCTCCAAAGAGCAACCCACCCAGACCCATTCCCCTACATTTACCCCGAACTAATGCACCTTACACTACGGACAATTTAGCATGGCCAATTCACCTGACCTGCACATCTTTGGACTGTGGGAGGAAACTGAAGCACCCGGAGGAAACCCATGCAGACACAGGGAGAATGTGCAAACTCCACACAGACAGTTGCCTGAGGCGGGAATTGAACCCAGGTCCTGGTGCTGTGAGGCAGCAGTGCTAACCACTGAGCCACAGTGCCGCCGCAGGTGGATTGGTCATGCTAAAAGGAAAAATTGTCTCAGTGTCCAGGAATGTGCAGGTTAGGTGGGTTATCCATGATAAAAGAAATCCATGCGGGGTTACAGGAATGGGGTAGGATGCTCTTTAGAGGGTACAAACAAACTCAATGGACTGAATGGCCTCTTTCTGCATTGCAGGGATTTTCTGGTAAATCTGTCAGGAGAGGTGATGTCCTCGTGGTATTATCACTCAGCTATGTATCCAGACACCCTGGTAATGCTCTGGGGACATTGGGTTTGAATGCGGCAATAGCAAATAGTGGCATTTGAATTCAGTGAGAATGTAGAATTAAGGATCAAACGATGACCATGAAACTTGTTAAGTTTTGGGGGAAATAACCATCTGGTTGACTTATGGGTTTTACAGAAAGAAACTGCTGGTTTGAATTAAATGTGACTCTAGACCTCACAGCAATGACTACATTTGACCAATTAGAGATGGGCAATCAATGCTGGCCTACTCAGTGGAAACATTATGCAGAAAATGTTCCACTTAATCTCTACAGTGTTTGTTGACCACTCACAGCGCGATAAACTCTGACCAGAGGAGTAAATCTTTCATCTTACCAATACACCACATACGACAACCTCAGTGTGAAACCCAAACCTAACCTAAAACCCCACATTATTGGAAAGTTGTGCCTTTTTAATGCATATTAAATAGTGTTACTTTGAAGTCTAAACCTGAAGACAGTTCTTTGCCTTCTCCTCAAACAGTCTGTAAAAAACCAAAACTCACAGTGTGGCACCAAACTGCACAATAAATGAGACTGGGTGAAAAAAAATGGTTAAAGTACAGAAAACAGTGAGTCATAGTAAATGGGTGTTTTCATACTGGAAGACGTTAGACCGTGATGGTTCTCAAGGATCAGTGTTCAGACCACTACATTTTTGATATACATATACATAGACATTTTTCTTCATTTTTGCATGTTATATGGGCATCAGTGGCAAGGCCAATATTTGTTGCCCATGAATGACTTAAATATTGGATTACAGAGAAAAATGAGAAAAACACATTGCAATGCTATAAAACTTGGAGGTCAGTTAACTGTGCAGTATAGATTGATAAGCAGAATGGACAGACATGTCGCAGGTAGAATTTAAGATAGAGAAGTGTGAGGTGATGCATTTTGTCAAGAGGGAGCTGCAAAGGCAATGTAAACATAATGGCACAAGGAGATACAAGGGGACAATCTGCATCTTATTGTCCTTAATGGAAAGAAATCGGCTGTCCTTGCCTGGTTTGACCTTCATGTGATTCCAACCCCACAGGACTGTTGTTGATTCTTAACTACCCTTTGCAGAATTAAGATTAGGTATAGAAGCCAGCCGAAGCCCACATCCCGTGAATGAATTAAATTAGAAACTATTTAGCATACTCTGTACATTCACATACAGGCACAGTAACCATGATTTAGACTTCATTACTTTCTCCCCATACTTCGATCTCATCAATTAACTTTATTATCATGATATCTATCTCTTCCTGTATCCTGTGCATTTTGAAGTCTCTTTCTAATAATATAAATCCCCTGGTTCCCAAAATGCTGCCAAGTTAGTTTAACTCTGCCCAAAAACTCTAGCAAAACACGCTATGAGCAATTCAGTTTGAGTTCTGTTCAGGTCCAACCTATCCAACCTGTGCAGGTCTCAACTTCCCCAGAGCTGCTCCCAATGTCCCCAAGCATCTAAAGCTCTCAATCCTGCACTAACTTCTAGCCAAGCATTACTAGCCTGTTCCTTTATTCACTTTTACTTATTATCACAAATAATTCAGAGATTACTACATGTGAGTTCCTGCTCACTAATTTCCTACCCAGCTCTCTAAATTCTGATTACAGAACCATATCCTTTTTCCCTATCTATGTCATGAAGACCACTATTCCCTGGCTGTTTACCCTCCCCTCTTAGGATGCTCCTCAGCCACTGAGTCACATTTTTGACCCTGGTATCAGGTGGGCAACACACTATCCTGGATTCACGTCTGCAACAGCAGAAACATTTATTGGTTCCTTTGACTAGTGAATCACCTATCACCATCACTCTTTCAGTCTTCTTTGCACAACTGTAGACAGGCAGGAGGCTGGAAGGACACAGCAAGCCAGTCGACATCTGGAGGTAAAGAAGTCAACACTTTGGGTGTAACCCTTCTTCAAGACTCAGGTCTGAGTCGACTTCTGTATCTCCTGATGTTGCCTGGCTTGCTGTGTTCTTCCAGCCTCCTGCCTGTCTACTTTGGGATTCCATCATCTGCAGTTTTTTGTTTGTCTCTAACCACTGCACAACTGAGCTACATGTCGTGCCATAGAACTGGCTGTACTCCCCAAATGAAACGTTACTCTCATGTGCATTCAGAACGGAATACTGGTTGGGATGCATTCAGGATCGCCTATCTTACCTGCCTGTTCCCTTCCGATGGCCTGCCAACCACCCATTCCCTCTCTCCCTGCATGCTCTGAATCTAGCCACTATCCATGTCCTCCAAACTCAGTGTCCATATAGCTCTCACCCTCATGGATGCACCCTCCCAAAGCCAGGAGCTCAAGCTGCTACAACTGACAACACTTTCCACACAGATATTAGCCAGGACACAGGAAATAAATTGGAATTCCCACATTGCAGAGGATATGCACTCTCAAGGTTTAAAGAGCCCTGCCATTCCTTTATTGATTAGTTAACCTTACACCTGCTTGAACAAAAATTCACTAATACTAATAAATTATAGAACTGTTAACAGCAGTACTACTTCATGTTTTTGATTAATTGCAATATTTCTTTCCTAAAGCACCTCTTTACCTGTGTGCCAAATTCCCACATGACCCTAGAACATAGAACATAGAAGAATACAGCGCAGTACAGGCCCTTCGGCCCTCGATGTTGCGCCGATCAAAGCCCACCTAACCTACACTAACCCACTATCCTCCATATACCTATCCAATGCCTGCTTAAATACCCATAAAGAGGGAGAGTCCACCACTGCTACTGTCAGGGCATTCCATGAACTTACGACTCGCTGAGTGAAGAACCTACCCCTAACATCAGTCCTATATCTACCCCCCCCTTAATTTAAAGCTATGCCCCCTTGTAATAGCTGACTCCATACGTGGAAAAAGGTTCTCACTGTCAACCCTATCTAAACCCCTAATCATCTTGTACACCTCTATCAAGTCACCCCTAAACCTTCTTTTCTCCAATGAAAACAACCCCAAGTGCCTCAGCCTTTCCTCATAGGATCTTCCTACCATACCAGGCAACATCCTGGTAAACTTCCTCTGCACCCGTTCCAGTGCCTCCACATCCTTCCTATAGTATGGCGACCAAAACTGCACACAAAAGTAGCCCTAATTCGCTACTAATCTCAATGAGTGTCTCAGTCAGGCATCCTCCTCTTTATGAGCCCCTGGCCGATCTGCTATTGACCATTGTATTAAGATTCAACTTAATGTAGACTGGTGTGTGAAAATAAAATACGTGAGCCATTAAAGTAACAAAATCAAAACAATAATCTTTACAAAAGGATGAACATGAATTAGAAGATACAAGGAGAATACAGAAAGTGACAAGTAAAATTGAACATTCCACAAGCGCAGTTCAACCGTAACATCAGCACACCTCTGCAGAAATAACAATATGTATTGATTAACATGGCAAGCACAATACATAATGTGTTAATATCTGCGACACGGGTCATGTAGCAATCACTATAAAAGCACCATTCAATCACTCTTCAATAGTATATAGATGAAAGACTTAACATACAGCTAGGACAAATCAAGAAAAATTCTGAACTGTTTATGCAGATACCTCTTCACAACTCTTGACACATCTGGAGTAAGACAAAATATAACAGAAAGTTGCTGGGAGAATGAGGAGATCAAGTTAGATAGACAATGCACTAAAATTATAGGAAGGATGTTCTGAGGATGCAGATGGCACACAGTGAATTCCCAATTTTAACTGGATCACTGAGCTATACTGAGGTGCAGAGGCACAAACGGGCTATTTGATCTAAACCATCCTTCTGTTTTAGCAGCCAGTTCACAAAGGTGACTTCTCTAGTGCTGATTATAACACATTTAATTAAAAACCTTTGCCCATGCTTTTTGAGTGTTTCTTACTATTCTGTTCCATCTTTCATAATTCCAAACATCTTTGTTAAATCATCCCATAATCTCCAGTGCTATTGAATACAGCCCGTCAACTAACTTAGACATAAATATATTCATAACATTGTAAACAGATAGGAAGTCCAGAGTTCACCACCAAGCTAATTCTATTGCTTAGGCATCCATTAAGAAAATGAAATCTGTAATCCAATTCAATTGTGTTTTCATTTTAAATTGCTAAAAGACCGACAGAAACATCAGTGAGATTTCTGCACTTGCACTAATTGCTGCTAGTTTTACTGCCAGTAGCTGTAACATCATCATTGTGGTATTGTGGTAACATACTGTCAGCTTTCTGATTTAACACCAGCAGGAAGAAATCAGCCTACCAATCAAAATGGTGGATTAGCAGTCATAGCAACCCTACTCAGTCTTCCTGCAACATTGACGATGTTACCGTACTCATTGATCTTATCCCTATCACAGCAGCTCTACAAGGTATACTACAAGTATGTTGAATCTGTTGTGAAAGGAAAATTGGTATGCTGAACTTGCCTAACAATAGATATCACATTCCTTTAAAAAAACAACCTTACTAAGCTTTTACTGTTTCACAATCTATTAAAATTATGGCAACAAGCTAAACAGATCTACATTGAGTGTTTCTGACTAGCAGTTAGCAGACAATGTGAAAAATTTCCCAAGTATGACCTATGCACAAAGCAGGACAAATCTGACCCAGCCAAAATCTGACCTATTAGTCTACTCTTGACCATCAGCAAAGTGATAGAAGGGGTTACTATTAAGCAGTAGTTGCATAGAAATAACCTGCTCATTGACATTCAGTTTGGGTTCTGCCAGAATCAGCTCCTGTCCTCATTTCAGCTTGGTCCAAACAAACTAAGCTTCTCCAAAGGAAAACAGCAACTGCCTGTGATATCAAGACAGCAATTGACTCGGTGTGATATCAAGGAGTTCGAAATAAACTGGAGTCAATGGGAAACAGTGAGAAAAACTCACCGGTGGTTGCAGTCAAACCTGGCATAAAGAAAATTAGATGTAGTTAGTGCAAGTTAATCATTTCAGCCACAGGACCTCTCAGCAGTAGTTCCTCAGAGTAGTGTCCCAGGCCCAACCATCTTCAGCTCCCCCATTAGTGACCTTTCCTCCATCATATCGTGAGACAAGGGATGTTTGCTGATGAGTGAACAATACATGGCACCATTTCTGACCCCTCAGATACTGAAACAGTCAGTGGCAATATACAGCAAAACTTAGATAATATGCAGGCTTGGACCGGTAAGTGGCAAGTGACATTCATACCCTACAATTGCCAGGGAATAACCATCTCCAACAAGACAGAATGCAACTATCATCCCTTGACATTGATGAATCCCCATAAGCAACATTGTGGGGATTACCATTGACCAGAAACTGAATTTGACCATTTGCATAATTACTGTGGCTACAACAGTATTTCAGAGACTAAGAATTCTATGTGATTAACTCACTCTCTGTCTACCTAGAGCCTGCCCATCACCAACAAGCCACACCTAGAATGTGATAGAATATTCTTCTGGATGTAAGTTTTCTCGCTGAGCTGGAAGGTTTGTTTTCAGACGTTTTGTCACCATGCTAGGTTACATCATCAGTAAGCCTCCAGTGAAGCACTGGTGGCATGACCTGCTTTTTAATTATGTGCTTAGGTTTCCTTTGGTTGGATATGTCATTTCCTGCGGTGATGTCATTTCCTGTTCTTTTTCTCAGGGGGTGGTAAATGGGACGTAAGTCAATGTGTTTGTTGATAGAGTTCTGTTTGGAATGCCATGCTTCTAGAGTGCTACCTAACAGCATGGCATTCCAACCGGAACTCTAACAACAAACACATTGACTTAGATCCCATTTACCACCCCCTGAGAAAAAGAACAGGAAATAACATCACCAACCCAAGGAAACCTATACACTTAAATAAAAAGTGGCTCATACCACCAATGCTTCACTGGAGGCTCACTGATGTTGTTACTTAGTATGGTAATGAACCATCTGAAAGCAAACCTTCCAGCTCAGAAAGCAAATTTACATCCAGAACCTCAACCTGGTGTACAAATCTTCTCAAAACTCGTTAAGAATATTCTTCATTTATCTGGATGAGTGCAGACCCCGAACACTCAAAACACTCAATACCATCCAGTATAAGGCAGCCTTCTTGATTGACACCCAATGCACCACCAACAACCAATGGTAGAATGCATCAAGGATCCTTCAGAACCAGTAACTCTATTACCTAGAAGGGCAAGAGGCAACAGATACATGGGATACTTGTCACCATTTGCATGTTCCCTTCCAAGTCTGTACTCATTGGAGGTTAGAAGAATGAGAGATGATCTTATTGAAACACGTAAGATTCGAAGGGAACTTTGCACAGTAAATACTAACAGGTTGATTCCTCTTGTGGGAGAGTTGTTGTTGTTGTCGTTGTTTTTGCCATAGTCTTACCAGACCGTAGGGGCTGCTGTCTTATTAGAGAGAAGTGATTGGTGGTGATTTAACCTGAGGGCCACCAGACCTCAGGTGAGGGAAGAGGTTGAGAAGGAGAGTCCTTCATGGTGACCTCAAACCGGTGATGGGAAGTGCGAGAGTCGATTGGAGGACATAATCTTAGAGTAAGGGATCACTCATTTAAGACAGAGCTGAGAGAAGCCTTCCTCTTCAGAGAGTAGTGAATCTGTGGAATTACTTACTACTGAAGGCTGTGGAGGCTGTGTCTCTAAGAATATTCAAGCTGAGATAGAAATATTTTTTAATTAGTAAGGGCATCAAGGGTTATGGGAAAAAGGCAGGGAAGTGAAGTTGAGAACTATGGAGATGTCAATGGTGGGGGAGCTCCTACCTCTTATGGTCCAAGCTACACACCATCCAAGCTTGGAACTATATCACCATTCCTTTCCTTCCCTGGGGTTCACATCCTGGAAATCTTTCCTGAATATGCCTGTGGGTGTCACCACACTCCAAAGACGAGTGGTTTAAGATAGTGGCTCATCATCACCTTCTTCAGGGTAATTGGGGACAGGCAATAAATACTGGCCCTGCCAGCAATACCCACATCCCTTGGATGAATTAAAATAATAAAAACACTGTGAATAATCAATGAATCTGAACAACTGAAAAGTCAAAAACTGAAGGGGAGGTGCAATCAAAGCAAAGAATAAATGTGGTCTGCATCTGAAAAGAGAAGTTAAGTTTAAAATGAAAATCATACTGAAATAGTACCATTCTCTTGAAAGGAGAAATTAAGGATCTAATGAAGGACAAAGAAAACTTGCATGGTACATAATAAAGCAGCAGCTAATCTTGAAAGGGCAAAACACAGTTTCTTCCATCCTGTCCACTGACAGGCAGTCAGACTGCTTCACTTTTACTCATATTAATAATTGCAGCTGAGGTCACAAAGTGCTCATAGAACTCAGGAACAAATCTGTTGTTACACTTGACTTGGTTTCCTCTGTGCTGACATTGAAAGGCTTATTGCAATACTAAGTTGAGCTCTTACCATAATGGATAGACTATATAAATCTGCACCATTATCTTCCCTGTAACACAAATACTTCCAGCACTAAGGAAAGTCCAACACAATTGCTAAGACAGACCAGGTGAGAGTTTCCATTCCCCAGCACCCCAGCTGTTGCTTGAACTGAACCCGACCAACTCTAAAGCAGACAAATCTGATCAATCAGTTCCATACTGCAGCCTGATCCGACTCAGAAAGAACCTTTTAGGAAAGTGAGCTCATTCATTGTCTCTTGTAGCAAAGAGAAAGAGCACTCAAAAAGCAGGCAGTAATTCTGTCTACTTGCCCCTTTATGTTTCCCACAGCAGTGCGGTAGTTGTTGCAATTAGCATAAATTGCTGGGATATTCAAAGCCAGTGATGGAAAGACAAAGCAAAAGTTGGAGAGTGGCAAAAGTAAAAAAAACTAAGAAAATTATTGCTTTTGCTACTGACATTAAGAAACCCTATATTACCTTACATCTCAATTATTAATAGCTTTACACGAAAGCTCTGCTGCCAGTCACTGCCAACCATAATCACAGGGTTTCAACTATATTGTTTTTCACCTGCTCCATTAGGTGAGGAACATTGAAATATATGTTGGTGCTATGTGTCTGTCAGCATTACCACCTGGGGACTGAGGGTGCAACATTTAAACATATTTGTTGAAAAGCACAATTAAAAACAATGATCATATCCCAATAATTAATGCTATTGTAGATATCAAAACACAGAGTACATTCCTCATTCTCCTAACAGTACTTAAAACTTGACAAAGGAAAATTCTACCTCAAATAATAGTTTTCAACGTCAGGCTCATCTGGCATCAGATAAAAACTGCTTGGTTTTAACCTCTATGGCCACGCTAATAATGTAATGGAGCAGATAGAGAAGCTATTTCAGGAACCTTTGCCTTCTACCTTTTAAATTCCCAATCTGGCATCAAGCCTGAAATTATGCATCCTAATTGTTGATGAGGTGCAAGTTGTGAAGGTGACACAAAGGACTTTCAACTTCTCGAGATACTTTGCAACATATTGATTTTTCGCATGAATGAAGCATTTAATTTATTAGAAAATGTTATGTTGTTCAACCTTCACAACCAGCTTCTCAGTTTCTGATGAAGGAGCTGCACCCAAAACATTATCCCGTGTTTTTGCTTTACAGATGCTGACAGGTTTGTTGTGTTTTTCCAACATTTTTGTTTTTAACTGATCTTGTTTGATTTGTTTGCCAAACATGCAAGGATGTGAATCATATTAAAGTGATTCAGGTGAACAGCTAACTTGCCCCACTAAGGAATATAGCCATGGAATTATTACTGATTTGTCTACTTAAGATCTTCTTACTGGCACTGCATTTTGTGATACTTATTATACTGCTCTTCCACTCCCAATGTTCTCCCATACAGCTCTATTTCCTGATATTTCTTCTTGTTGTTTTATTTTGCTATGTTCTTCTCATTGGAGGTCATTGTTTGGATTCAGAATTGACCTCTTTGCAACTGGGATTTCCTAATCAGACAGTCGTAGAGCTGTACAGCATGGAATCATGTCCAATTCATCCATGTCAACCAGATATCCTAAATTAATCTAATCCCATTCACCAGCATTTGGCCTATATCCCTCTAAACCCTTCTTATTCATGTACCCATCCAGATACCTTTTAAATGCTGTAATTGTACCAACCTCCATCACCTCCTTTGGCAGATCATTCCATATACGTACCACCCTCTGTGTGAAAAGGTTTCCCCTTAGGTCCCTTTTAAATCTTTCCCCTCTCACATTAAACCAATGCCCTCTAGACTTGCATTCCCCCACCCCAGAGAAAATACCTTGTCTATTTACCTATCCATGCTCCTCATGATTTTATAAATCTCTATAAGGTCACGCCTCAGCCTCCAATGCTCCAGGGAAAATAGCCCCAGCCTATTTAACATCTCCCTGTACTCAAACCCTTCAACCCTGGCAACATCCTTGTAAATCATTTCTGAACCCTTTCAAATATACAACATCTTTCCTATAGCAGGGAGACCAGTATTCCTAAACAATGTACAGCCACAACATGACCTTCCAACTCTTATACTCAGTGCACTGACTAATAAAGTGTTTGGTAAATGAGGAATATATTTCCAGGCACTGGAGTTGGGCCCTGAAAAGCTATCAGGAGTTATCATTCGGGAAAATCTAATTACAACTCAGATTAAGGACTTATTTTAAAATAATTATTCATGCAAACACAAAAACGGAAAACCTGGAAAACTACTGGAAGTCAATAAGCACCTAGAGACAGGACACAGAACCTCCATTTAGATGTGCACCCATCTTCAGAGCTGAAAAAATAATAAAATAAGGGGGCAGAGGATAGTTCTTCATACACTTATAATCACATCCAGGAAATGACACAAAAGCAAAAGCCAAAGACCCAGCTTTGTTTTGCAGCATCTTGCTGTCCTTCAGGTACCAAATAATTTACAGACACATCTTCTGACAGTCCAGGATGGATTACTAATTTGAAACTTTTAACTATAACTGCAATCTTTCCAATGGTTTCTGCAGTTTTTTTTGTTCGATCGCTTCTCGTTCATGAAGAAAGAAGTCCATTCTTTCTAGAAATACAATTCCTTGGCTGATATGTTGTTCTGATGCTGCAGGGCTTCTGCTCCCCCACTCTCCTTCTCAGTTTTTTAATAGCTTTGATGTCTGTACTGGAAATGAAAAATGCCACCCTTTCTAGACGAAGACAGTGGAGATTGAGACTGGGATTAGGATGAACTCAGTGCCTCACTGGCAGCAGTGCCCAGAGGTTAAGGTGAAGTAACTGTTCAACAATCTTCTTACAGAATGAAGATCTTATTTTTCAGTAGTTCACTGAATATGAATAGACACAAAAATCACTTAGTATTCCTAATGTTTGACTATAAATCCAAAGATGGTGAAGCAAGGGAAGGCATTTAAAATTAAACAATGAGCAATTTTTTGAAATACAGGATCAAAACTTCCCAAGCCAGTGAGTTGGAACAAAGTTTGGAAGGAGATATAGTTCCAAATGTGCTCTAACAGTAAACCAGTTGTGAGAAATGGTTCACAATTTGTGTGGTTCAAAGGTGCTGGCTTTGAAGTTGCTTGTGAACATCTGAACTGCTGATTATCTGAAGTTGGGCAAATGTTATAAGTGCAGCTTTTGTACATGTTTATGACACTTGATTAACTGAATTGCAATCACAAATTAAACTCGGCCTATTTCAGAAATAAGAGCAGGAGTAGGCCATTCAATCTCTCAGGCATGCTGTACCATTCAATAAGATCATGGCAGATCTGCTCATGTCATGCATGTCCCCCAAAATCCTGGCCTTCTCGTTAATCAAAATTCTGTCAAACTCAGCCCTGAATATTCAACAAACTAGCCCCCATGCCTTGCTGCGAGAGATTTCCAACTGCTAGAAAATATTTTGTGTGGCAAACATTAAAAAAATTAATAATTCACCCAGATGACTTTGTGACAAAGTAATTAAGCCAATTGCTCCATTGCTTTATAGCCTCAGGTTTGAGTCCAAGGACTACCTATCTCTGAGAGCTGGTGCAGGATTAGTTTAACACATCAATGATATTCAGGGTTATAAACCTTATTGCAATTGATCAAAGTCACAATGCCATTATTGGGTTGTACATCACTACTGCAGCATATGTAGTGCTGGATATATGAAACAGAGAGTTAGTGGTAGTGAGATTTGGTGTTGAGGTGGGGAAAGAGGTGGGATAGCATTAAAAGTTATGCACTGCTCAGAGGCTGGTTTTGATCTGGATACTTTTTCTCCCCTGCCGTAAATGCAGCAGTGTTTATGCCTATTGGATTTTTACAACCACATGAATCAGGTGTAGGCCATTCAGCCCCTCAGGCCTCCTCTACCATTCAGTGAGACCACAGCTGATCTGATTGTAACTTCAAATCCTCATTGACCATTTCCATCTGAAGCACTTTGGATTTGAGACTGGGAGTTATTTTGGCCAAAGTGTAATAAATGGGTACAGGGTTAACCAAAATAATAAAACACAGTGAAGCTTAAAAGCCCAGATTTTATATAAAATTTTGGTCCTCATTGCTGATAACCATAACTTGAACATGCCTAGTCAGGGCATTGAGTATAGAAGTTGGGAAGTTATATTGCAGTTGTACAGGACGTGGTGAGGCCACACTTGGAGTATTGTGTTCTGTTTCGGCCACCTTGTTATAGGAAGGATGTTATTAAATTGGAAAGAGCACAGAAGAAATTTACAATAATGTTGCCTGGAATTAATGGTCTGAGTTATTGGGAGAAATTGGACAAGCTAGGACATTTTATTTTAGAGCGTTGGAGACTGAAGGGGGTCCTTATAGAGGCGTATAAGACCATGCAAGGCATGGACAGGATGAATACACTCAGTCTTTTTCCTGAGTTTGGGGAATCAAGGATTAGAGGGCATCAGTTTAAAGTTAGAGTAAAGAAAGACTGAAAGCGAACCTGAGGGGCAACCTTTTTACCCAGAGGGTGGTACGCATGTGGAATGAACTGCCAGTGAAAGTGGCTGAGGTGGGTACATTTTGGTCTGCATGGACCAGTTTGGGCCAAAGGGCCTGTCTCGTGCTGTAAGACTCTATGACTCTATGCTAACACAGGTTTAGCACTCAAACGTACTAACGACATGGACTTTTTAGATTAGATTAGATTAGATTACTTACAGTGTGGAAATAGGGTTCTTACACCCACTTCTTTTAAAGGTATGAAGTGCTCTGGCAGGCACATTTTGATGGGTTTCAGGAAGAGGGAGTGAGGGAGACGGTATGCAGGCTCTTGATACACAACTCTGGAGGTCCTGGTGGAGGAGGATCAGAGGGACTGGTAATGTAATTGAATCCCCACAAACCCCTGTACGGTGCCACATGTAACGTGCACTCAACAATCCTCCATGGAATCTGTACTCATCAAATTCTAACAAAATGAGTGTCCCTCACTTTATTCGCTTCCTCAGCACTGATAGCCACACCTTCAGTTACCGACACACTAAACTCTGGAATTCCCTCCCTACATCTCACCACCTCACATTTCTCTTTTCAGAGTCTCCTTAAAACCTATTTCTTTGGCCAAGCTATGGATGATCACTAAACCAAAACAAAGAACTGCGGATGCTGAGGATCAGAAGCAAAAAAACAGAAATTGCTACCAAAACTCAGTGGGTCTAGTAGTATTTATGAAGACAAAGCAGAGTTAACATCTGATAAAGTCACCAGGCTAGGAACATTAACTGCTTTCTTTCCACAAATGCTGCCAGACCTGCTGAGTTTTGCCAGCAATTTCTGTTTTTGTTTTGATTAATCACATTTTGTTTCATAATGCTTCTGTGAAGTGCCTTGGGATATTACATGACATACAAGGTGCCACATAAATAAGTTGTTGTTGTTTTTCCCACTGTTGAACAAAGCAGAACGTTGCAAACTTCGGAATCTGAGGCAACTGAATGAGAACATTTCAGCTCCACTTTGATAGTTTCAAGAATTAGACCATGAAATAGTGTTTACATTAAAATTTGTGATTAGAATAAGCAACTTCCCATGGAAGTGTGCCATCACATTCAAAACAAATGAAGACTGAGCTGTATTCTACAGTGAAATTTCAAAGACAACCTGTGTACATTTTTTTATTCAGGATAAAGTATATAGGAATAGATTTGCTCATGAATGCACATTAATATCAGTCATCAAAAGCAGTTAGTTGTAAACACCACAAGCTCTCACTATCATGCTGAGATTGATGCTAACTTGTACCACTGTCTGCCCACTGGCACCTTTCTTTTGAGTATATTCAACCCTTAATTTGGATGTACATTTGATTCCATCCATTCCTTTCCTTTTAATGGTGCTGATCTTCCACTGACAGAACCTTCTCCCTTAAATTTACCCAAAATATCACCAAAATATTCAAGGGAACAACCAACTCTTCAAAACTCATTGTTGGCCATTCAGTTCTCCCAAATTTAATGGCACCAGAACAGTTCCCAGGAAGTGTACAGGATTTTTATTTGAATTGTACACGAATATTTTTAACCAAAAAAAAAATCCTTTCCACAACCCTCAATGAAAGTGTTAGTCTGCCTGCGGTTTTGGTGATTCATTGGTTATCCACTTGTATTCGTTCCATAACCAACAATGGGCTGTTCCCATTCACACAACAGTGGTATCCAACATGGAGATGGGTTGGTGAAAGGATGGTACAGTTTGATTTTCTCTATGTAGTATCCCTGGGATCATCCTGATCGTTATGCAATGATCATTATTGGATGTGAATGATAGTATCGGCTCATACAATGACCAGAGAAATGTCCAGCGTCGGGGTAGGGGTAGATCAGGTTTGTTGGGCAGTTTGTGTTCCAACTGTTTATGTATTTTGGCACAGAGCGGACATTCAGGGTGGAAACCAAACCATGTAGCTAATGCCAGGTTTAGAGCAGTGTTTCTGGAGTGCATGTTGCCTGTGGCTGTGTGTGTGTGTGTGTGTGTCTGTGTGTGATGGGAGGGTGGAGATTCAATGATAGTGTGGCTGTGTTCACTGAGGAAGTGTGAACCGCACCTGTACATTGTACTGCAACTCACACCTAGAAGGAGAACTCAGTAAAACAGAACAGATCGCTGCAAAGATAATGTGGATTGCATTTCTCACGAGATGCGGTAAGAAGCTGGTAGGCTGTATTTCCCGCTTTCATCTGAAAGCAACAGGTTCAGGAGCCAAGCTGCTTTGAAAACATGAAGCGTGCACTTTGGGAGACACGTTATAAGTGATACATATCCATATTGCAGTGGATTGGAAAGTGCTGACATGCAAATATTCTCAGGGAAATCAGATTAGACACTTGCACTGAATGATCACAAAGACACACTCGCTCTCTCACCTGGCCACGACCTCATTGTCCACTTTGACGATACAGTAAGGGTCACTGGTACCGGAGCTGTAACAAACAGCAGATGAGTGCACATTACCCACATCATAAATGCATTTAGCCCGGCAGCAAAACGACTGATAACAAACAAACAGACAGACATTGTTGGATCTGGCAGCATCTGTGGAGAGTTAACATTTCGGGTCCAGTGACCCTCCTTCGTCAGTGCAGGTAGATTAAACAGGAAACTTACACGTCCTTTGCTGGTAAATTTCTTCCCTCGATGATACGAAAATACAGTGATGTGTTTTTTGCCATTTCAGATCACCAAAGCACCCCCCTCCCCGCCAAAACAACGAAAACTTTCCTGTAATTTCCGCGGCGATGTTACTTCAGGTGACTGAGAGAGCTCCACTTGACTGTGTTCATTCTTAATTGCAGCGGAAAGGTGGGTTGGCAGTGAGCATTCAGGTCTATGGGAAATACCGGAATTTCTTCGCCTACTGTGTGAATTGTCAAAGTCCAGGCGCTCAATGAGTAGCAGCTTCTCCCTGGTAGAGCCGAGCCTGATCCTAGAGGGAAATTCAGGAAGTAACTCTGTCGGTTTCCACCATAACGCGTGTCTGTGGGATATGGCACCCAAGTATGAATGATTGCCACAGGCAAGACTTAATGGGCTGACAGATAATTCTCCACAGGAGAGTGCTGTTTATTTAGAGAGCGATTCTGCCAACTATTGGTGGCCGAGGGGAACTGCAGCATCGAGGTACAAAGCACGGGATACAACTCATTAAACCCTTCTGAAATATGTTACCAGGCGATGTGCATAATTCAATAGAGAGTTTCAGTGATTGAGTTTCGAAATTAGTATTTCTCTGCCATTAGGCTTAAGATCAATTAGGGAACACCCATCGAAAGCAACAGCCTAAAATCAGAATAATTTCCTCCCATTGGATTACACCTTTTCAGAAGGACAGCCACTTCTTTTCAATGTTTATTTTGCCGCTTCTGAAAATCGAAGGAAACAGCGCCAAATTCAAGGGTGGGGGTAGGGGTGAGGTGAGCTGTGCCTCTCTCTCATCAACATCCTCATACCCCTCTCAAGCCAAACCATGACATGAGCTCTGCTAATCACTGGACACTTTATTTGGTTGTACCTCTGATCGGAAGGTTTAACATTAATGCACAGTGTAAAATTACGAAACATACTTTGAAGACTGGGGGGCACATATTTAAGTTGAGAGGTGACAGATTTAAAAAAGACAGGGGGGCAAAATTTTTACATAGGGGGTGGTTCACGTGTGGAATGAATTTCCTGAGGAAGTGGTTGATGTCGGCATAATTATAATGTTTAAAAGACATTTGGATAAGATCATGAATAGGAAAGGTTTAGAGGGATATGGGCCAGGATAAGGCAGGTGGGACGAGTCGAGTTTGGGATTATTTTCAGCATGGACTGGCAGGACCGAATAGTCAGTTTCTGTGCTGTATGACTCTATGACTCTATAAACCCAGCCCACTTACCCCAGTGTTAATGTTTTGAGGCTATGTTCTGACCATGTAGCAGGACAGACACACAGGGCTTCATTTTGGTTCAAACTTGGGGGTTTCAAGTCCTCCCTCCCCAGCATAAATGTCCGAGCCATTGGAAACAAGATGGATGACCTCAAAGCTAGTCTCACCTTCCAAAGGGAATTGAGGGAGTGCTGTGTGCTGTGCCTTACAGAGACATGGCTCACTCCTCCTACACCGGACTGTGTCTTACAACCTGAGGTTTTCTCAACTCACTGAATGGACTGATTGGCATCCTTGGACAAGGCAGGGGGCAGTGGGGTCTGCCTCCTAATCAACACCTCCTGGTGCTCAGACATGGTGACCCTGGTGAGTTACCGCTCCCTGAATCTAGAATATCTAACAGCAAAGTGCTGCCCTAACACTGTCTGCGCGAGCCCTCCTCCACTATCCTAACAGTGATCTACGTCCCACCACATGTGAAGTGAAAAGTGCCCTTGATGAAGTATACCACACTATAAATGTCTTGAGATGAATACCCTGAGGCCTTGTTCATCGTAGCCGGTGACATCAACCAAGCCAACCTGAAGAACGTGCTACCAAACTACCATCAATACGTCTCCTGTCCCACCAATGGTCCAAACAGCCTTGACCATTGCCATACAACCATGGGTGGCATGGTGGCTCAATGGTTAGCACTGCTGCCTCACAGCTTCGGACAGCTGTCTGTGTAGAGTTTGCACGTTCTCCCCGTGTCTGCGTGGGTTTCCTCCAGGTGCTCCGGTTTCCTCCCACAGTCTAAAGATGTGCAGGTTAGGTGAATTGGCCATGCTAAATTGCCCAAAGGTGCATTAGTCATGGGTAAATGTCAGGCCAGGGAATGGTTCTGGGTGAATTACTCTTCGGAGGGTCGGTGTGGACTTGTTGGGCCGAAGGGCCTGTTTCCATACTGTAAGGAATCTAATCTAATCATCATCAGCTGCTCCGTCACCCGTCTGCATTTTGGAAAATCAGATCACAATGCTGTGCACCTCTTCCTGGCTGATAAGCAGAAACTGAAGCATGAGGACCCAGTGCAGAAAGTAGTGCAGTGATGGTCTGAGGCAATGGAAGAGTTTCTATGGGACAGCTCCATATTCAAGAACTCAGCAGCCAATCTAAACAAGTATGCCAGTAATGTTACAGACTTCAGCAATAATGTGTAGAAGACAGTATGCCAAAACATTAGTCCAAGTTTCCCCAACCAGGAACCGTGGATGAACCAGAAGATCCACTCCCTACTGAAGTCCAGATCTGAGGTCGTCAAATCGGACAATGCTGACCTATTCAGGAAATCCAGGTACCTCCTTTGAGAGGCCATCAGAGACACCATGAAGTAATACCAAACTAAGCTCGACACCAAAACCAACACCATAGACACCTGTTATTTGTGGCAAGGCTTACACAATATAACAGTTACAAAGCGAAGTCAATCAGAGTCATGGGCAACAGCACATCCCTACATAACGAGCTCAATGCATTCTATGCTCCCTTCAAACAGAAGGTCAGCGAAACAATGGCACCTATCCCAACAGCCTCGGATTCACCTGTATCTTCAGCCACAGGTGTTAGATCGGCCTTATTGAGAGTGAACTCACAGAAAGCGACTGACCAAGATGGAGTCCCCAACCGCGCACTCAAATCCTGTGTGAAGCTGGTGGGAGTATTTGCTGAGATCTTTCACCTCTCCTTACTACAATCTGAACTCCCCACCTGCTTCAAAAAGACTGGTGCCAAAGGAAAGTCGGGTACTTCAACAACTACCGCACAGTGGCTCTGGCCTCCATAATTATAAAGTGCTTTGAGAGGTTAGTCTTGGCTCACATCAACTCCAGCCGACCAAATTGACTTGATCCTTTGCAGCTCGCCCACTGGCACAACAGGTCCTTGGTGGACAGCATCTCCCTGGCCCTACGCTCACCCCTGGAGTATCTGGATAACAAGGATATCTATGTCAGGTCCCTACCTTTTGACGACAGCTCCACTTTCAACACCATAATTCCAAAGAAACTCATCTCCAAACTCCAAGACCTAAGTCTCAGCTCCCCGCTCTGTAACTGGATCCTCAACTTCCTGACCCATAGACCACAATCAGTTGGAACAGGCAGCAACACCTCCTCTACCATAATCCTCAGCACTGGTGCCCTGCAAGGCTGTGTACTCAGCTCCCTACTATACTCCTTACACACTCACTATGGCCAAACTCCATCCTAACTCCATTTACAAGTTTGCTGATGACACCACCATCATATTTCAGATCTCAAACAACAATGAGACAGAATAGGAAAAAGATTGAGAGCTTAGCGGCATAGTGTAAAATCAATAATCTCTCCATCAACATCAGCAAAATGAAGGAGCTGGTCATTGACTTCAAGAAGTGGAGTGGAAGGCACACCCCTGTCTGTATCAATGGTGCTGAGTTGGAAATGGTCAAGAGCTTCAAGTTCCTGGGATTGACGATCACCAACAATCTGTCCTGGTCCCACATTTTGAAGCAACGGTCAAGAAAGCACAGCATTGTCTCTATTTCGTCTGGAGACTAAGGAAATTTGGCATGTCCACAGGGGGACTGTTCTCAATTTTTGTAGATGTACCATAGAAAGCATGCTATCTGGTGCACCACAGTATGGTACAGTAACTGCTCTTCCCAAGACTGCAAGAAACTACAGAGTCGTGAACACATTCCAATCCATCACACAAACCAGCCCAGTCCACCCATTCACTGCCTCAGGAAAGCAACCACCATCATCACTGACCCCTCCCACCCCAGTTATACTCTCTTCCGCTCTCTTTGGTCAGGCAGAAGACATAAAACGTACAAATAGATTCAAGAACAGCTTCCTCCCAGCAGTTACCAGATTTTTGAACAAATCCCTCAAATGTTAATTCCGATCTCTCTCTCTCTCTGCATCTTCTCTGTGGCTGTAACATTGTATTCTGCACTCTGTTCTGCTACTCTGATGCACATTTTATAGTATAATCTGCCTGTGTAGCATGCAAAACAACACTTTGACTGTATCTTATTACATGTAACAACAATAAATCAATCAATCGATCAAGTGGTGGTGAATTGCACAGGCTTACCACTGTGGGGGAAAACTTTTCTCCTCATCTCTGACCTTAAATATTTACCCTTATCCTTAAACAATGACCTCTGGTTCTGGACTCCCCTACCTTCCTGCATTTCCCCTGTCTAGTCCTGTTAGAATTTTGTAGGTTTCTATGCGACCTCGCCCCATTCTTCTAAACAGCAGTGAATATAATCCTAATTGGCTCAATCTTTCCTCATACGTCAGTCCCACCATCCCAGGAATCAATTTGTTAACCCTCTCTGGAATCAATTTGTTAACTCTCTCTGGAGCACGACGTTCCATCCCTCATCCTTCTCCTGTGGCAAATTAAGACATCCATTGAAACTCCTGCATCATAAAGGCCACTCGCCAGCCAATTCAATATACTCTGTACGGTATTAAGGATACAGCTGCACACACTGGATGCAGCAAAAACAATGGGCACTGACAACATCCCAGCTGTATTGCTGAAGTCAGGTACTTCAGAGTATGTGTCTGACAAAGTTGTTCCAGCTCAGCGACAACACTGGCATCTACTCAACAATATGAATCCTTTCGAAGAGTGTGGTGCTGGAAAAGCATAGCCGGTCAGGCAGCATCCAAGGAGTAGGACAGTCAACATTTCAACATCTCCTTCAAACCCTCCCATTCCTGATTAAGAGCTTATGCTTGAATCATCAACTCTTCTGCTCCTCAGATGCTGCTTGATTTGCTGTGCTTTTCCAGCACCATACTCTCCAACTCTGATCTCCAGCATCTGCAGTCCTCACTTTTTCCCAATATGAATAATTTCCCAGGTAAGTCCTATTTACAAAAAGCATGATGAATCCAACCTGACCAATTGCAAAGTGATGGAAGGGGTCTTCAACTGTACTATTGAACAACAATTGCAAAGGAATCGGCACTGAGTTTGGGTTCTGTCAGTTCTACTGAACTGCTGAACTCTTTGGTGCAAATAGAAACTAAAGAGCTAAACTCTAGAGGTGAGGTGTAAGCCACTCCACTTGCATTTCACTGAATGTGGCATCAGGAACCCTAATAAACTTGAAATAAATGGGAATCAGGGAGAACTCCGCTGACTGGAGTCATACCTAACCCAAAGAATAATGGCTATAGTTGTTGGAGGCTAATCACCTCTAACCCAAGAAATCTCAGCTCCTAAACAAGACTGCAGGAATTTCTCAGGGTATTGTCCAGGGCCCTACCACCTTCAGCTGCATTATCAATAACCTCCCCTCACCATAAAGTCTGAGGTACAACTGTTCACTACTTGCAAGTATTCAGTTTTATTTATAACTCTTCAGATATTGAAACAGTCTGTGCCTACATGCAGCAAAAGATGGAGAAGAGTTAAAGCTGGTCTGGTAAGTGGCAAGTAATGTTCATTGCACACCACTGCCAGGCAGTGATCATGGCCAACAAGAGAAAATCCATCTATCTCCCTGTGAGTTATAAATGTAAATTAATCCTCACTGCCAACATCATTGACGGGAATGGCAAGTGGACCAGTCACATAAATACTGTGGCTACAAGAGCAGGTCAGAGGCTGGGAATTCTGTGGTAAGTGACTCACCTCCTGACTGTCCAAATCCTGTCTACCTTCTACAAGAAACAAGTCAGAGTCTGAAGAAATTCTCTCCAGTTATCTCCTGGAATTCAGTTGCAATGACCCTTAGGAAACTTGGCATGATTCAGGACAAAACACCATTTGATCAGGACCCCACCCACCACCTTAGAAATTTCACTTTTCCATCAAACAGTATCTCGAGTAAAATAACATCTTGATTTTTTTCCAGCAGTAAATTAAGCCATTAACTGAAATGTTAAACTCCTGCAATTTAAACTCCTTACTAATCAGAAAAAAAAACACTGGACCTTTATTAACTTTAGCTTAGTTTATATGTAGGATGCAGAATGACTAAGCAAATCCCACTCAGGCATAAACTAGATTCTGAGGAGCTCAGGTTTTATATTTTAATTAACATTTCTCCCATTAGGGAAGAGGAGACTGTTGTAGACAGAAAATATATCTGCATGCAAGTAGGAATGAAATACAAAGACGAAATTTATTCAAGAATTAAAAAAAACAGAAGAGAAAGAAAAGAACATAAAAAATTGCAACTGTTAAAAGCTATGGAAGGTAAGTACAGACCATAAAGATAATCTCTGAAACAAGTTAATAGATAACAACTTGATGTCAAAACATCTTGTTTTTCTACCTCATGACAGAGGAGAGCGTATTTATTCCTTGGTTGCTCCTAGGTTCTGTTTACAGACTGTATAATGACATTCCACATTTAAAATGGGTTAATACATCACAGATGCCAATAGTACAAAACAGAGCTCATAGTATATATAGGTGTAACTATCTGTACATAACCAGTTTCATGTAATGGGGGCGGGGGGGGGGGGGCTGTGGGTAAGGAGGTGTGAGCAGGATAACCAATCTGCCTGCTCCTATTCTAATGAAAGCAGGGTACCTGCCAACATCATGCTGCCTCTGCATTTCAATGATTGCAGTCTGCAGCCTGGTGGACACCCAACAGGGGCCATGTGCAATGTGTCCAGCTGGACAAGGGGGGATTGTCTCTCCCTTTAACTTATTTCTCAGGGATCACTGGAATCTCCAGTTACTGTGTCAATTTCTCATCCATCTGTCTAACCAGCAATAGTCACACCCCATGCACATTCAGTGTGCAACTATCCATAGTTTATAATGTCCAGTATCCTTCAGCATGGCAGTGACAAAGTAGGCTGCATCTGGGCTCCTGTGCCCTGGGCTCACCCACTCTGCCCACTTTTCCTTTTTCTCCCCTCCCTTTTTGGTGAAAGGCAGTGGGAAGGCAGCTACATTGGGGTCTGGAGTGTGGCAGCAGCTGGTGAGCCTGAAGTGGGACTCTGGGGAACAGCAGTAAAGTGGTGGCTGGCAGAGGGGTGAGCACAGGGACACGGTGTCAGCTGCTGCATCACCGGAGGTGACATCAGCGAGTTGGAGGATGGATGTTTTGGATGGTTGCTGCGGCAACAATGGTGGTTCTAGTGGTTGTGTCTGCTGGTGGTCTGCCTCAGCGTTTTCAGTGGCACAGCCCAGGATTCCATTAGATGGGTCGGCAACAGCTTTGACAATAAGATGGCTTTGGCCCAGTGTCCGATGGTGAGATTGGTCCTTGGGGTGGTTTATGCGCATTGGGATTCCAGTGACCTGGCCTGGATGGTGTGTTTTAGCAGTGGCTTCTGACTCAGTATTCCAGCAGCACGGCATGCTGGTCTTGTATCGATACTGTCTTTTCCCAAACCCAAGAGCCATGAATTGAACTAAGATGGAAGTTGCCTTAATTTGTTTTTATTTTTTCTTAACTATGCCTTCTGTTATTAACATAGATCCTGTGGTATGATGACGCAAATACCTTTCACTGTATTTACTTCTTATAAAAGAAAAACAAGTGACAATAAATGACTATTATATTCTATCCTGGTGGCAGAAATGTTTCACACTGAGCTAGTGTGCCTTTCCCAGCATCTTAGTGCCTCCATTTACAACCAGTTTTGTAAGACGACCTGTGGTAAATAATATGCACACCTCACAAGTTGCAGTCTCTGATAATCGCCAGATGGAGAATCTAACTATCTCCTCTCAATGACATTCCCACTATTGCCCACCATCAGCATCCTGGGGGGTTACCATTGACCAGAAACTGACCCAGTCCAGTAACATTATTATAGTGGCTACAAGAACAGGTCAGAAGTTTGAATTTCTGTGATGAGAAACTCACTCCCTGACTCCCCAAAACCTGTCCACCAGGTACAAGTCAGGAGTGTAATGGAATACTCCCCCTTGCCCAGTTGAGTGCAACTCCAACAACAATAAGCTTGAACCATCCAGGACAAAGCAGTCCATTTGACTGACACTCCCTCATTCCCTTCAACTCATTTCCTCTGTCATTAACATACAGTAGAAACAGTTTGTACCATCTCGCCAGGGGTCCATTGTCAGCACTGTCAAAACCTGTGACCTTTAGAGTTTAGAATTAGAAGCCCTATCATGTGGAAACCCGTTCTTCAGCTCAACAAGTCCACATTGATTTTCTGAAGAGTAATTCACACAGACCCACTCCCCACCAGATATTTATTCCTGACTAATGCACTTAACCTACACATCACTGGACACTGTGAACAATGTAGCATGGTCAATTCACCTAACCTGCACATCTTTAGATTGTGGGAGGAAACTGGAGCACCCAGAGGAAACCCACACAGACACGGGGAGAATGTGCAAACTTCACACAGACAATTGCCTGAGACTGGAATAGAACCCGGGTCCCTGGTGCTGTGAGGCAGCAGTGCTAGCCACCATGCCAACCTCTACTGTCATAAAGGCCAAAACTAAGGGCAGAACACCACCATCTGCAAGTTCCCCTCCAACTCACACATAATACTGATTTGGAACTATATGGGCATAACTGTCACTGGGACAAGATCCTGGAATTCGCTGCTCAATAGCACCATGCTAGTCTGACCAGCAATAGTCACACCCCATGAACAAATCAAAAAAAGGCAACAACATCCTGCAAAAGAATGAATAAATAAACCCTTACTGCAGCTTGCACATTATGTCAGATAGCAGGATGAGGGTGAGTAGGAAGTTGAGAAGAGCCATAAAGTAGTTACACTGAAACATGAAGGCTGCAATTGGCAATGTTTGATACAATGGACTGTCACAGCTGGCCCCATGATGTGGAGCACCAGTCCCTCTGTCAGACAGGTAACCACAGGAGAAAGAGTTGAATGACAGTGAGTGTTTGGATGATGGACTGGCCGCGACTGAATAACTGAAAAGATCCAGTATCTTATGAGTTTAATGCCATTGCCATGACTTACTGGGTTGCACACTAAAAATAAAGACTCTGTATTCTAGGGTCATCATAAAAGTTAATATGTTTAAAAAGAAATCCACAAACTACCTGATTTTCACACCCACGTTTATAAAAAGCAGACACTAGGTTGCTGTAATTAACAACAACCATATTTATTACAGATAATCAGATTCAAGCTACAGGTGAACAACTAGACTAATTAAACTAAATTCTATAAATTAAAACACTAAAATCTTATTAAAATCCCTTTTTACACACATAGAAAGAGAGGCATAAACTGGAAAAAATGTACATGGGCAGAAGAGCAGCTGGGAAAACAGTTCAGAGGTTGTTCTGTTTGTTTAGTTCTTGTAGATACAAAGTTTTCTCCTCAACCTTCTTTTTTTCTGAATGTTACCACTGGTTTGCAAAAGGCATAGGGTGGCTGTTTCATTTATTTAAAGTCTCTGACTTATCCAAACCAAAGTCACAACTTGCAGCATTTGCTGAAGGAAAGATAAGCTGGGTTCCTTCAGATTTAAAGTGGCTTACTGCAGAGCACTGAGAGAGAGATTATTTGGCAGCTGCAGACCTGCTGGTTTCTCTTTTGGATGAACTAGCTTCCCCCGTCATGCTCACAGCCCAAGCTGTTCAGCTAACTGGCAACCAATCACCTTGCTGTCAGCAGGCAGAGGATTGATAATTTGTCACTGGTTCATAAGCCAATCAGCTTCACTTGTAAACAACACTACAGCTCTAGTTCATCTGCACATCACCAGAAACCATGATGACACAAACAGGATTCACAAAAGGTGAATTCTGTACTTTCAAAACATGCATTCATAGTTCACTGTAAGTCCATGGGTTTCAAAATAGTTCTTTCACATTTCAGTCCACAGTTTTTAAAAAGCATAAAAATAAAAATACACAGCCTTTATAGACACTTCAAGATCACTGACAGGGCCTTTGTTTAAGTTTCCTTCACATGGAAGGAGGAGCACAATCTGTAACCAATGCCTTGGTGCACTCAAGCTATCACAGGTATTGCTCCTGGCTCAGATAGAATTTGAGAAGCACTCTTCAAGAAACTAATTGATTGGTATAGCCATATTCATAAAGTCATAGAGGTCTACAGCACAGGTAAAGATTCTTTGGTCCATCAAGGTCTGTGCTAATCAAAAACAACTATCAACTATTCTAAACCCATTTTCCAGCACTTGGCCCATTGCAGTATATGGGTTCTTTAGAGAACACACCTTTTCATCCCTCTTTGTGGAACCTCCCCTCTCTGCAACCTTTGCTCCATTTCTTGGTTGTGTTGCAGACCCAACTGTCATGCAATGACAACCCCCATGCCTTTGACAGACAACGGGCAACAAAATCCTCTACCCCCACTCAGTGGATGCATAAGCTTAGCAATAGATCTCCAAAGACAATCCACAATACTTCTGTGAACCTCTCCACTGCAAAGTCAAATAAATTGGATGCCTGTCTCTTTAGGTAATCCTCGTTGGGAGGGCTCCTTCCTGCTACTGAATGCATGCTCTGTTCAGACAGACTAACACAATCATGCAGTGGACGTGCACACAGCAAGTATGGGAAAGGTGTGGCAAATGAACAGAAGCTAAATGAATGTTACTAGCTCATCTCTCCTCACTCTACCGCATTTACATTGTATGGGCACTGTGCCTTGCCAAGCAATAATGCAGAGCGGTGAACATCAGCATGGCCCATGCCATGAGAGCTCGATTCGTGCCAGGATCGCCAAGTCTAAGTTAGAGCTGAATATCACAGCATTCTTTAAGATAGGGGTTCATAAATAAAGGTTAAAGTATCTTTTCAAGTAGATTATTAACTAGAGATCCTCCCCATCCAAATTATTACATAATGTATTGCTCTTTACATGAAAGCCTATTGTATAAAAAAGTGTTTTCCTCGAGTTTTTATGAAAACAGATAAAGGCTGACAGATATGGAAATGGTAAGTGTGCTCTCACTGCAGGCTCTGTCTATCATTATGCACTGGTCTCCTGGAATAGACAGCCAGCCCACTCTGTGCTGCACATGAGGTGCTCTGTTCTTACACGGCATGCTCTATTAATGACCCTCTAGGAGGTTTCTATGGATCCTAGCTCCAGCACCATTGCTATGTGGAAACAACTTAGCTTTAGGCTGCAGTCCCCACAAATCTTCTTCAAAACCAAGGCTCTCGTTGTGTTACAGTTTCAGCCATACAGCCACAGTACATCAAGGTGTTTCCTAGTTCTTGGTTTTGTTTAAATTGGAGAGGGGGCAGGACCTAGCACCGATGAACGATGAGACGAGGGCACACACAAATTATTCACCTGATGAGGATCCTGACTTTATCAAGCTCCAGGGCAGCTGCTAATTTTAACAGTAAGTCTATTTGTTCAGAAGAAGTATTGCAATGTCAAAAAATGACCTGATTATGTTGATGATACTGATCTGGACATTTGAGAGGCAGAAAGCTGTCTTTTGCCAACACACACGCAAAAAAATACATGCCCCTCTCTCATCCCGAAATTGTTAGTCAGGGAACTGGGCATTTACAGAATACAGATCAGTGGAAGCCATTTAACTTCAATAAACTGGGGGGGAAAATTACAAAACAAGATCATTGAAAAGGGGACTTCCATTCAGAAATAAGATAAAGATAGATTCAAGGGACAAAATAGAAAAATAGGTTTAATGCAGATCAAGTTATTATAGTATTTTCTTATGAAGTTGTTTTATTTAGTAGTCAACTTTATACAATAACATAATCCTGTTGAATACACAGATTTTTTAAGGCTTGATTTGTTTGTACCACAGCGTGTAAAACATCGAAACCGTCAGGAATTTTATGCACAGTTCTATTTTCGACATCTATAACAAATAAACTTGCAATTACATAATGCCATTCACAACTTGAGGAAATCGCTTTCCAGACAAAGAAATATGTTTGAAATATGGTCACTGTTGGAACAAGGGAAACAGGGCAACCAATTTGCATACAACATGTTCCCCCAATAACAAAGTGATAACAGCATGCAGGTATCAACTATGCCATTTGAGGCATAAATATTGTCCAGACCGCTGGGGAGAACTGCCCAGTTTAATTTAATAGCATTGGCAATAAAATAATTTTTAAATAAATGCAATTACGGTATCAATTAGATTTGCCATTAAAACCATGATTAACTGTGGTTAAAATTTTAATCACAAGATTAATCATCACTAAACTTGCTTAAGCATTTGACAAGCATTATTATAATTAAATTATATTAAGAAAACTCTTATTTCATTAGTCAATCTTCAGCCACAGTCGAATATTCAAATCCTGCTTCCTTTCCTCATGTCGATACAGTTACTGTTCTTTGTCAATAACTGGTTAAGTCAATTCTGGTATGTCTTAAGCTATGTATCCTTGCCTTTAAAATAATTAATGATGAGTTGATCACCCTCATAGCAGGCTTGAAAATTTACAGATTGATTATTCTATTTATGACTGGTACCTGTGGCCACAGTCTGATGCGGGCTGACATTGTAACCTTTAAAGAGACTACTGACATTTTAATAAAGATGGTGCATTGCTCCCCTTGGAGCGGAGGTCAAGGATTTCACTTGTCACCTTTTCATTGAAGAATATTGACAGGTGCTGTTAGAGAAAAAAAAAATCAAAACAACAGTGCAGAGTTCCATAGCCTAGTGCAGATATTGATTTGTTTTTCAAAAATATACTTTATTCAGAAAAATCTTTATATATATACATCATCATTAGAGCAGTTTGATTCTGTACAGACCTTACATATGGAGAACAAACCAACCATTTCTTACTTATACATACATTTACATACATTTGAGGCACAGGGAGGGTCAGATAACTGAATAGACCTCCATTTAACTTCAGCAGAAAGACCTTAGAGAGTGGCCTTTCCCCACTGCACCTTAGCAGCTGCTGCGCCAAGCTTTAGTGGGTTCCTCAGCATGTGGTCCTGGACCTCCGAATGTGACAGGCTGCAAAACTCAGTCGGGGTCAACTCCTTGCTCTGGAAGACCAACAGATTTCGGGCAGGGCAAAAAGCGTCTTTCACCGAGATGATAGTCCTCCAAGTGCAATCAATGTTTGTCTCAGTGTGCCTCGCGGGGAACAGATCGTAGAGAACACAGCCCTCTGTCACGGAGCTGCTTGGGATGAACCTCAACAAAAACCACGGCATCTCTCTCCAGACTTCCTTTGCATAGGCACACTCCAGCAGGAGATGTGTGACAGTCTCTACCCACAACAGCTGCTCCAAGGGCAGAGTGCGTTGGCACAGATAGTCTAGGCATACAGAAGGATCTCACAGGTAGTGCCCTTCTCATCACTAGCCAAGCAATGTCTTGGTACTTGTTGGAACGTTCTGGTGATGAGGCATTCTGCCAAATGGCTTTGACAGTCTGCCTCAGGGAATCTACGCTCTCCTTTTCGCACAGGGTATTAAGGATGCGATGTGTGCGTGGACATTGAAATTGTCTGAACTGGTGGCGACAAGTGAACCAGCAGCCCCATCCTCCAAACAATTGTTTCATACAATGCTGAAACTCTGTAGGATGGAATCATTTAAGTCAGCACCTTCTAACTTCGAGTGAGATTAAATTGTAAGAGTCTGAATTCGAAAAGGATCCACACGCTTTTCTAAAATATTCCTCCTTTTCTAAATAAAAAGACAAACTTTACCTCCTAAAGTACCAGTTATCTGCATTAGTAGGCTCAGAGCACATATTGAATTGATCTGTTGGTAGAATGAAAAAAAAAACTCAGAATTCCATCTTCAGTATTTGTTGCAAGCTTGAAAAATTAATTAAGATTACAACTGTTGCTGCTGTTTGGTTTGATGCCAGTGCTAGTTGAGTTAAATTACCAGGACATTCCCAATTGACTCTGATGATGAAGGCAGCAAGTAGTTGAGCCACAGAGACTGGAAGAACTCTGTGTTCTATACCTGATCACTGATTTCCTTGGAACAATGCCCCGAGATCAGGAAGAGGGACAACAAACAGTTAGGGTTTTCCTTTCTAAATTCATAGAGTGATACAGTATGGAAACAGACCCTTCAGTACAACCAGTCCATGCCTAACATAATGCCAAACTAAACTAGTCCCACTTGCCTGGTCTTGGCCCATATCCCCACAAACCTTTCCTATTCATGATCTTATTCAAAACGTTTTTAAATGTTGGAACTGTACCCGCGTCCACCACTTCCTCCACCATGAACCACTCTCTGTGTAAAAAGGTTGCCCTTCATGGCTTTTTAAATCTTTCTCCTCTCACCCCTGGTCTTGAAAACTCCCAACCTAGGAAAAAGAAACCTGTCATTCACCGTATCTATACTCCTTGTGACTTTACAAACCTCTACAAAGTCACTCCTCCATCTCCGACACTACAGGGAAAAAAGTCGCAGCCTATCCAGTGTCTCCTTATACCTCAAATCCTCCATTCCTGGTAAATCTTTTCTGTAATCTCTCCAGCTTAATAATATCCTTCCTGTAACAGGATGACCAGAAATGCACACAATACTCCAGAAGAGGCCTCACCAACATCCTATACAACCTCAACATAATATCCCATCTCCTATACTTAAAGGTCTGAGCAATGAAGACAAGCATGCTAAACTCCTTCTTAACCATCCTGTCTACATGGGACACCAACATCAAAGAATTTTGTACCTGAACTCCTAGATCTATCTACAACACTATCCAAGGCTAAACAACACTACTTTTAATTGTATAAGTCTTGCCCTTGTTTGTTTTACCAAAATGCAATACCTCACATTTATCCAAATTAGGATAGAGCAGATGAATGCATGGCTGAGGAGCTGGTGTATGGGAGAAGGATTCACATTTTTGGACCATTGGAATCTCTTTTAGGTAGAAGCGACCTGTACAAGAAGGATGGATTGCACCTAAATTGGAAGGGGACTAATATACTGACAGGGAAATTTGCTAGAACTGCTTGGGAGGATTTAAACTAGTAAGGTGGGGGGGTGGGGGGGTGGGACCCAGGGAGATAGTGAGGAAAGAGATCAATCTGAGACAGGTACAGCTGAGAACAGAAGTGAGTCAAACAGTCAGGGCAGGCAGGGACAAGGTAGGATTAATAAATTAAACTGCATTTATTTCAATGCAAGAGGCCTAACAGGGAAGGCAGATGAACTCAGGGCGTGGTTAGGAACATGGGACTGGGATATCATAGCAATTATAGAAACATGGCTCAGGGATGGGCAGGACTGGCAGCTTAATGTTCCAGGATACAAATGCTACAGGCAGGATAGAAAGGGGTAGTTAATAGGGTAGTTATGGGAGGGGATTTTAACTTTCCAAACATTGACTGGGACTGCCATAGTGTTAAAGGTTTAGATGGAGAGGAATTTCTTAAGTGTGTACAAGACAATTTTCTGATTCAGTATGTGGATGTACCTACTCGAGAAGGTGCAAAACTTGACCTACTCTTGGGAAATAAGGCTGGGCAGGTGACTGAGGTGTCAGTGGGGGAGCACTTTGGGGCCAATGACCATAATTCCATTCGTTTTAAAATAGTGATGGAAAAGGATAGACCAGATCTAAAAGTTGAAGTTCTAAATTGGAGAAAGGCCAATTTGGACAGTATTAGGCAAAAACTTTCGAAAGCTGATTGGAGGCAGATGTTCACAGGTAAAGGGACGGCTGGAAAATGGGAAGCCTTCAGAAATGAGAAAACAAGAATCCAGAGAAAGTATATTTCTGTCAGGGTGAAAGAGAAGGCTGGTGGGTGTAGGGAATGCTGGATGACTAAAGAAATTGAGGGTTTGGTTAAGAAAAAGAAGGAAGCATATATCAGGTATTGACAGGATAGATCGAGTGAATCCTTCGAAGAGTATAAAGAAAGTAGGAGTATACTTAAGAGGGAAATCAGGAGGGCAAAATGAGGACATGAGATAGCTTTAGCAAATAGAATTAAGGAGAATCCAAAGGGTTTTTACAAATATGTTAAGGACAAAAGGGTAACTAGGGAGAGAATATGGCCCCTCAAAGATCAGCAAGGTGGCCTTTGTGTGGAGCCACACAGAATGGGGGAGATACTAAATTAATATTTTGCATCAGTATTTACTGTGGAAAAGGATATGGAAGATATAGACTGTAGGGAGATAGATGGTGACATCTTGCAAAATGTCCAGATTACAGAGGAGGAAGTGCTGGATGTCTTGAAATGGTTAAAAGTGGATAAATCCCCAGGACCTGATCAGGTGTACTCGAGAACTCTGTGGGAAGCTAGAGAGTGATTGCTGGGCCTCTTGCTGAGATATTTGTATCATCGATAGTCACAGGTGAGGTGCCGGAAGACTGGAGGTTGGCAAACGTGGTGCCACTATTTAAGAAGGGCTGTAAAGACAAGCCAGGGAACTATAGACTGGTGAGCCTGACCTCAGTGGTGGGCAAGTTGTTGGAGGGAATCCTGAGGGACAGGATGTACATATATTTGGAAAGGCAAGGACTGATTCGGGATAGGCAACATGGCTTTGTGCATGGGAAATCATGTCTCACACACTTGATTGAGTGTTTTGAAGAAGTAACAAAGAAGATTGATGAGGACAGAGCAGTAGATGTGATCTATATGGACTTCAGTAAGGCATTCAACAAGGTTCCCCATGGGAGACTGATTAGCAAGGTTAGATCTCATGGAATACAGGGAGAACTAGCCATTTGGATAAAGAATGGGCTCAAAGGTTGAAGAATTAGGGTGGTGTTGGAGGGTTGTTTTTCAGACTGGAGACCTGTGACCAGTGGAGTGCCACAAGGATCAGTGCTGGGTCCTCTATTTTTTGTCACTTACATAAATTATTTGGATGCGAACATAAGAGGTACAGTTAGTAAGTTTGCAAATGACACCAAAATTGGAGGTGTAGTAGACAGCGAAGAGAGTTACCTCAGATTACAACAGGGTCTGGACCAGATGGGCCAATGGGCTGAGGAGTGGCAGATGGAGTTTAATTCAGATAAATGTGAGGTGCTGCATTTTGGGAAAGCAAATCTTAGCAGGACTTATCCACTTAATGGTAAGGTCCGAGGGAGTGTTGCTGAACAAAGAGACCTTGGAGTGCAGGTTCATAGCTCCTTGAAAGTGGAGTCACAAGTAGATAGGATAGTGAAGAAGGCATTTGGTATGCTTTCCTTTATTGGTCAGAATATTGAGTACAGGAGTTGGGAGGTCATGATGCGGCTGTACAGGACATTGGTCAGGCCACTGTTGGAATATTGCATGCAATTCTGGTCTCCTTCCTATCAGAAAGATGTTGCGAAACTTGAAAAGGTTCAGAAAAGATTTACAAGGATGTAGCCAGGGTTGGAGGATCTGAACTACAGGGAGAGGCTGAACAGGCTGTGACTGTTTTCCCTGGAGCGTCGGAGGCTGAGGGGTGACCTTATAGAGGTTTACAAAATTATGAGGGGCATGGATAGGATAAATAGACAAAGCCTTTTCCCTGGGGTCGGGGAGTCCAGAACTAGAGGGCATAGGTTTAGGGTGAGAGGGGAAAGATATAAAGGAGACCTAAGGGGCAACATTTTCACGCAGAGGGTGGTAGGTGTATGGAATGAGCTGCCAGAGGATGTGGTGGAGGCTGGTACAATTGCAACATTTAAGAGGCATTTGGATGGGTATATGAATAGGAAGGGTTTGGAGGGATATGGGCCAGGTGCTGGCAGGTGGGACTAGATTGGGTTGGGACATCTGGTCAGCCTGGACAGGTTGGACCAAAGGGTCTGTTTCCATGCTGTACATCTCTATGACTCTATGACTCTAAACTCCATCTGCCAGTCCTCAGCCCATTGACCCAAATCCCTGTGTAATCTTAAATAACTTTCTTCAGCGTGTATTATGCCACCAATTTTGGCATCATGCATAAACTTTCTAACCATGCCTTCTATATTCTCATCCAAAAACTTACATAAATGTCAAACAAAAGAGGACCTAGCATTGATTCCCATGGAACACTGTTGATAACAAGTCTCCAGTCCAAAAAACAACCCTCACCACCACTCTCTGTCTCCAGCCATTAAGCCAATTTTGTATCCAATTGGCAAGATCACCACGAGTCTCATGGGATCTAACTTTATTAATTAATCTACAGCACAGAACATTGTCAAATGCTTCACTACCGTCCAAGGAAACAACGTCTTCCGGTCTGTCCTTATCAATCTTCTTGGTTACTTCCTCAAAATAACTCAATTAAGTTTGTGAGAAACCATTTCCCTCACACAAAAACCACGCTAATTGTCTCTAACCATTCCTTGCCTCTCCAAATGCATATAAATTCTATCTTTCAGAATCACCTCCAACAACTTATCATCAACCAAAGTCAGACTGACAGGTCTATGGGCAAAAGTGAGGACTGCAGATGCTGAAAACCAGACCTCCTGATGAAGGGCTCCTGATGAAACGTTGATTTTCCTGCTCCTCTGATGCTGCCTGACCTGCTGTGCTTTTCCAGCACCACTCTGATCCAAAATCACTGGTCTGTGGTTGAGAGGGTGCTGCTGGCTCTATGGTTCCCAGGCTTCTCTTTTCCACTATCCAAGTTGCCATTCAGTAGCTTCTACTGTAGCAGGGTTTACAAATGTTAAACAAGGCCAGGATTAACATCAGCTGTCCTTCTGAATCAAACATGCTATCAACATCAATATCTAGGCAACATGACCTATGGTCACAAGGTGATACCTCTAGCTAGTTGTGAACTTCAGGGAAGAACAAGAAAAGTAAAGCAGTAGGAAAAACAATAACAGAAAACAAATCACCAGATTGAATGTTTTATCTTTATAATTCGATATTTATTATTGAAAGTATATGTGTATATTTGACAAAATAAATTTGTCTCATCTATTCAACACTTAGATGAAGCTTTAAGCTCGTGTTGTGAAGTAAAGAAAAACTTTAAATATCCTTCTGAGACTTTAGGTGCCTCCATCAAATCAGGCAAAGAGAGAAAGAGAGATCAGTTCATTGAAGTTCAGTGGAGAACCTCAGACTAAGAGAAGCAAGATCATGAAGCAGGAAGCAGTTGTAATCTGTTGCATTATGTTTTACAAACAGAATATAGGGTGAACCCCAGTACTGGTGTCAACAGAAATATGGCATTGATAGAATTAATATTGCTGGGGGTGACAGCAATGGATGGAGAAGCAATGAGTGCAAGGAACAGAATTTGGACATGGTGGGTGATAGAGCAAGCTGGGAACAAGGTCTGAGGTTTCGGGAAGTGGCAGCAATGGGGTTTCGAGATGCAGGGAATAAAGGTTCATCTGTTGGCAGAGTCAGCAATGTTGAAAGCTGGAAAAATATCTATAATGAAAGCCTAAAGGCAAATGATGGAAAAGTGAAGAAACGCGTGAAACACATTAATCTTCATCGTCCTTAAGAAGCTATTAAGCTCCTTAATTATCAGGAAAGGAGCACTTGTACAGTCCATTTCATGTGATTTTGAAATCAGAATTTTAATTCAGTCACTGAACTGATTTTCACTATAGCGTCTTGACATGCCCAAGAACCAAGTGCAAGCTTCTATAATTACAAATGCTAGGTTCAATTCTTCATAAATGTTCAGACTTCGGAAAGAGGGATCGATGCTGTTGAATTTATAAACTCGAATCAGGAGCCACCAACCTGAGGCCTTCTGACGTCAGTCTAAGTCCATGCCCAGAACACATGCATTCATAGCAGGATCAGTATACATTCACTTGGCTGTGAAAGAGAATAAGTGGACAAGAAATTCATAACAAGAACAAAAAGCAGGTTAAGCTGTGAGCAAAAGCAACTATCCACTCAGCATTATAAAAAATGAAAATAAATCGCTGCTGTCATGTTTGTACCAGACTCACATTCATAGTCACTCAGACACAGCTGAACAGACATATGATTAGTCACAGGAAGTTCCTACTTGCAAGTCAGAAATTTCTAATGATGACACAGTCCCTCGAGCTGGGAGTCTGATCCTCTTACCCAGAAACAACTGTCTGCTCCTAACCCATGCCATTGCCACAGTGAGTCAACAGCAGACTGGTTGCCATGGCTCACCAAATTGTCAGGATTAGCCATTTGGCTGACCACTCTGAAGGTTACTGCACATCCGATTGATTTTTTTTTGTGGCATTTTATCCTTTTCTTCAAGTCAGTAATACAAATACATCTTTCAGCTGTCAGCTGTGTTAACTACCTGAGTTAAGTGGAAACTTAATTTTAACAATTTAGTTTTAACAAATTTTAACAAATTTTGAATTGCAAAGTTTTATTTGTAAAATGTAACTTTTATAAAAATACTTCAGCTGTAAGATTTAACAGGTCCAGTTGACAAATCTCAGCTTTTGTACTACATAAAGTTAGCACCATAAAAATTGTAAACATGATTGTCAGCGAATTGAGGGGAATTGATAAGGTAAGGTTCGTTCGGCAACAGTAAGAGTTGGTTCTCTGTAAAATCCGCGTCAAATAAAGTTCAATGAAAGGGGTAAGCGCAAGCCTGAATGGGAACAGTGCTAGGGAATAAAGTCAAAAGCAGAACTGAACATGGAGTTTTGTTCAGACAGAGATTCTAAAGCAGCATTCAATTTGACAGAGAGTGTGGATTGATCAATAGCAGGTAAGTTTCTATTGGCAAATTGATTTTCACGGTTGAAGTTCATTTTAAAATAGTTTCCTCTGTGTTTTAGAGTCATAGAGTTATACAGCATGGAAACAGACCCTTCAGTCCGACCAGTCCATGCCGAACATAATCTCAAACTAAACTAGTCCCACCAGCCTCTGTTTGGCCCATATCCACCATATCCATCCAAGTCTTTCTTATTCATGTATGTATCCCAATGTCTTTTAAATGGTGTAACTGTACCCGCATCCACCGCTTGGTTTGGAAGTTCATTCCACACACGAACCATTCTCTGTGTAAACATGTTGCGCCTCTGTCCTTTTTAACTCTTTCTCCTCTTATTTTAAAAATGTGCCCCCTCGTCCTGAAATCCCATACCTTGGGGAGAAGACATCTGCTATTCATTGTATCTCTATCCCTCATGATTTGATAAATCTTTATAAGGTCACCCTAACTTCTTATGCTCCTGTGAAAAAAGTCCCAGTCTATCCAGCCTCTGCTTAGAACACAAATCCTCCATTCCTGGCAACATCCTGGTAAATCTCTTCTTAATCTTCTCCACCTTAATAATATTTATTAGATTGATAGCTATCATCTTCAGTGTCTTTAGTTAACATCTTAGCTGTCTCAGCATCTCAGTTTCTTAGAATGTCACAGGGTCATGTCTTAATGACTGACACTAATTTTGTTTTTAGAAATTTTGAGTCATCTTTAAAGGTTTTATTAACCAGCATTTTTGAGGCTATTGGATTGACTACCATGTCCAGCTGGGTATCACTGTATGTGTATCATGTTCTATGTAGAAACATCAGGGCACTCCATACATCCTGGGTAACCATATATAGCCAGGACCAGCAGCAATTAGAGGAGCTTAAGCTTGCAAGACATTTTGCGAGGTTAAGGAGGTGAGGAAATAGGCAGACAGAGTTTGAGGATGGTATTATTGTGCTGGAATTCTCCAGGGCAATGGTGCTGAGTAACTGATTATCCATCTTGGGTAGCAAGGAGGATGGCTAAATCCTACAGAAGCGTAATGACATTCAGTTGCAGCGATGGCACTGGCTCGAGAGTAGGACCATCAGTGCAGACTCGAGTAGGCCCAGCAGCACACACTTGAGCAGGCCCAGCAGCGCGGACTCAATTAGGCCTAGCAGCACAGACTCAATTAGGCCCAGCAGCATGGCCTTGATTAGGCCCAGCAGCACGGACTCGATTAGGCCCAGCAGCATGGACTTGATTAGGCCCAGTAGCACGGACTCGATTAGGCCCAGCAGCACGGACTTGAGCAGGCCCAGCAGTGCGGACTTGATTAGGCCCAGCAGCGGGGACTCGATTAGGCCCAGCAACACAGACTTGAGCAGGCCCAGCAGCGCGACTCGATTAGGCCTAGCAGCACAGACTCAATTAGGCCCAGCAGCACGGACTCAAGTAGGCCGAGCAGCATAGACTCGATTAGGCCCAGCAGCACAGACTTGATAAGGTCTAGCAGCACAGACTCGATTAGGCACAGCAGCACAGACTCAAGTAGGCCCAGCAGCGTGGACTCGGGTAGGCCCAGCAGCACAGACTCGAGTAGGCCTAGCAGCACAGACTCGATGAGGCCTAGCAGCACAGACTCGATTAGACCCAGCAGCATGGACTCGATTAGGCCCAGCAGCATGGACTCAAGTAGGCCCAGCAGCGCGGACTCGATTAGACCCAGCAGCACAGACTCAGGTAGGCCCAGCAGCGCAGAATCGAGTAGGCCCAGCAGCACAGACTCAAGTAGGCCCAGCAGCACGGACTTGATTAGGCACAGCAGCGGGGACTCGATTAGGCCCAGCAGCACAGACTTGAGCAGGCCCAGCAGCGCGGACCCGATTAGGCCTAGCAACACAGACTCAATTAGGCCCAGCAGCACAGACTCAAGTAGGCCGAGCAGCACAGACTCAATTAGGCCCAGCAGCAAAGACTCGATTAGGCCTAGCAGCACAGACTTGATTAGGCACAGCAGCACAGACTCAAGTAGGCCCAGCAGCACAGACTCGAGTAGGCCCAGCAGCACACACTTGAGCAGGCCCAGCAGCGCGGACTCAATTAGGCCTAGCAGCACAGACTCAATTAGGCCCAGCAGCATGGACTTGATTAGGCCCAGCAGCATGGACTCGATTAGGCCCAGTAGCACGGACTCGATTAGGCCCAGCAGCACGGACTTGAGCAGGCCCAGCAGTGCGGACTTGAGCAGGCCCAGCAGCGGGGATTCGATTAGGCCCAGCAACACAGACTTGAGCAGGCCCAGCAGCGCGACTCGATTAGGCCTAGCAGCACAGACTCAATTAGGCCCAGCAGCACGGACTCAAGTAGGCCGAGCAGCATAGACTCGATTAGGCCCAGCAGCAAAGACTCGATTAGGCCTAGCAGCACAGACTTGATTAGGCACAGCAGCACAGACTCAAGTAGGCCCAGCAGCACAGACTCGAGTAGGCCCAGCAGCGCGGACTCAATTAGGCCTAGCAGCACAGACACAATTAGGCCCAGCAGCATGGACTTGATTAGGCCCAGCAGCACGGACTCGATTAGGCCCAGCAGCATTGACTCGATTAGGCCCAGCAGCATGGACTTGATTAGGCCCAGTAGCACGGACTCGATTAGGCCCAGCAGCACGGACTTGAGCAGGCCCAGCAGTGCGGACTTGAGCAGGCCCAGCAGCGGGGATTCGATTAGGCCCAGCAACACAGACTTGAGCAGGCCCAGCAGCGCGGACTCGATTAGGCCTAGCAGCACAGACTCAATTAGGCCCAGCAGCACGGACTCAAGTAGGCCGAGCAGCATAGACTCGATTAGGCCCAGCAGCACAGACTTGATAAGGTCTAGCAGCACAGACTCGATTAGGCACACCAGCACAGACTCAAGTAGGCCCAGCAACGTGGACTCGGGTAGGCCCAGCAGCACAGACTCGAGTAGGCCTGGCAGCACAGACTCGATGAGGCCTAGCAGAACAGACTCGATTAGACCCAGCAGCATGGACTCGATTAGGCCCAGCAGCATGGACTCGATTAGGCCCAGCAGCGCGGACTCGATTAGACCCAGCAGCACAGACTCAGGTAGGCCAGGCAGCGCGGAATCGAGTAGGCCCAGCAGCACAGACTCAAGTAGGCCCAGCAGCACGGACTTGATTAGGCCTAGCAGTGTGGACTCGATTAGGCCCAGCAGCGCGGACTCAATTAGGCCCAGCAGCACAGACTCGATTAGGCCCAGCAGCACAGACTCGATTAGGCCCAGCAGCACAGACTTGTGCAGGCCCAGCAGTGCGGACTCAATTAGGCACAGCAGCAGGGACTTGATTAGGCCCAGCAGCACAGACTTGAGCAGGCCCAGCAGCGCGGACCCGATTAGGCCTAGCAACACAGACTCAATTAGGCCCAGCAGCACAGACACAAGTAGGCCGAGCAGCACAGACTCAATTAGGCCCAGCAGCGCGGACTCAATTAGGCCTAGCAGCATGGACTTGATTAGGCCCAGCAGCACGGACTCGATTAGGCCCAGCAGCACGGACTTGATTAGGCCCAGTAGCATGGACTTGATTAGGCCCAGTAGCACGGACTCGATTAGGCCCAGCAGCACGGACTTGAGCAGGCCCAGCAGTGCGGACTTGATTAGGCCCAGCAGCGGGGATTCGATTAGGCCCAGCAACACAGACTTGAGCAGGCCCAGCAGCGCGGACTCGATTAGGCCTAGCAGCACAGACTCAATTAGGCCCAGCAGCACGGACTCAATTAGGCCCAGCAGCACAGACTCGATTAGGCCCAGCAGCACAGACTTGTGCAGGCCCAGCATTGCGGACTCAATTAGGCACAGCAGCGGGGATTTGATTAGGCCCAGCAGCACAGTCTTGAGCAGGCCCAGCAGCGCGGACCCGATTAGGCCTAGCAGCACAGACTCAATTAGGCCCAGCAGCACAGACTCAAGTAGGCTGAGCAGCACAGACTCAATTAGGCCCAGCAGCAAAGACTCAATTAGGCCTAGCAGCACAGACTTGATTAGGCACAGCAGCACAGACTCAAGTAGGCCCATCAGCGTGGACTCGAGTAGGCCCAGCAGCACAGACTTGAGGAGGCCGAGCAGCACAGACTCGATTAGGCCCAGCAGCGTGGACTCGATTAGGCCCAGCAGCGCGGACTGAATTAGGCCCAGCATCACATACTCAAGTAGGCCCAGCTGCACAGATTTGAATAGGTCCAGCAGCGTGAACTCAATTAGGCCCAGCAGTGTGGACTCAAATAGGCCCAGCAGCGCGGACTTGAGCAGGACCAGCAGCACAGACTTGAGCAGGCCCAGCAGTGCAGACTCGATTGGGCCCAGCAGCACGGATTCGATTAGGCCCAGCAGCATAGACTCAAGTAGGCACAGCAGCACAGACTCAAGTAGGCCCAGCAGCACAGACTTGAGCAGGCCCAGCAGTACTGACTCGATTAGTCCTAGCAGCACAGACTCGATTAGGCCCAGCAGCACAGACTCGATTAGGCCCAGCAGCACAGATTTGAGCAGGCCCAGCAGCACAGAATCGATTAGGCCTAGCAGCACAGACTCAATTCGGCCAAGCAGCACAGACTCAATTAGGCCCAGCAGCACAGACTTGAGCAGGCCCAGAGCACAGACTCGATTAGGCCCACCAGCACAGACTCAATTAGGCCTAGCAGCACAGACTCGATTAGGCCTAGCAGCACAGACTCAATTAAGCCTAGCAGCACAGACTCGATTAGGTCCAGCAGCACAGACGTGAGCAGGCCCAGCAGCACAGACTTGATTAGATCTAGCAGCACAGACTTTAGCAGGCCAGCAGCACAGACTCGATTAGGTCCAGCAGTGCGGACTCGATTAGGCCTAGCAGCATAGACTCGAGTAGGCTCAGCAGCACAGATTCAATTAGGCCCAGCAGCGTGGACTCAAGTTGGTCCACCAGCACAGACTTGAGTAGGCCCAGCCGCACGGACTTGATTAGGCCCAGCAGTGTGGACTCAATTAGGCCAAGCAGTGCGGACTCGATTAGGCCCAGCAGTGCGGCCTCGATTAGGCCCAGCATCACATACTATAGTAGTCCCAGCAGCACGGATTTGATTAGGCCCACCAGCGTGGACTCGATTAGGCCCAGCAGTGCGGACTCGATTATGCCCAGCATCACATACTCAAGTAGGCCCAGCAGCACGGATTTGATTTGGCCCAGCAGCACAGATTCAAGTAGGCCTAGCAGCACAGACTCGATTAGGCCCAGCAGCGTGGACTCGATTAGGCCCAGGAGCACAGACTCAAGTAGGCCCAGCAGCACAGACTCGATTAGACCCAGCAGCACGGACTCAATTAGGCCCAGTAGCACAGACTCAATTAGGCAAAACAGCGAAGACTTGATTAGGCCCAGCAGCACAGACTCAAGTAGGACCATCAGTACAGACTCAAGTAGGCCCAGCAGCACAGATTCAAGTAGGCCCAGCAGCACAGAATTGATTAGGCCCAGCTGCGTAGACTCGATTAGGCCCAGTAGCGCAGACTCGATTAGGCCCAGCAGCACAGACTTTATTAGCTCTAGCAGCAGAGACTTGAGCAGGCCCAGCAGCACAGACTCGATTAGGCCCAGCAGCAGAGACTTGAGCAGGCCCAGCAGCACAGACTCAAGTAGGACCATCAGTACAGACTCAAGTAGGCACAGCAGCACAGACTCAAGTAGGCCCAGCTGCGCAGACTCGATTAGGCCCAGTAGCGCAGACTCGATTAGGCCCAGTAGCGCAGACTCGAGTAAGCCCAGCAACACAGACTCGATTAGGCCTAGCAGCACAGACTGGATTAGGCCCAGCAGCATGGATTCAAGTTGGTCCACCAGCACAGACTTGAGTAGGCCCAGCAGCACAGACTCGATTAGGCCTAGCAGCACAGACTCGATTAGGCCCAGCAGCACAGACTTTATTAGCACTAGCAGCAGAGACTTGAGCAGGCCCAGCAGCACAGACTCGATTAGGCCCAGCAGAACAGACTTGAGCAGGCTCAGCAAAACAGACTCGATTAGGCCTAGCAGCACAGACTCAATTAGACCTAGAAGCACAGACTCAATTAGGCCCAGCAGCACAGACACGATTAGGCCCAGCAGCACAGACTCGATTAGGCCCAGCAGCACAGACTCGATTAGGCCCAGCAGCACAGACTCGATTAGGCCCAGCAGAACAGACTTGAGCAGGCTCAGCAAAACAGACTTGATTAGGCCTAGCAGCACAGACTCGATTAGACCTAGAAGCACAGACTCAATTAGGCCTAGCAGCATAGACTTGATTAGGCCCAGCAGCACAGTGTTGAGCAGGCCCAGAAGCACAGACTCGATTAGGCCTAGCAGGACAGACTCAATTAGGCCTAGCAGGACAGACTCGATTAGACCCAGCAGCACAGACTCAAGTAGGCCCAGCAGCACAGACTCAATTAGGCCAAGCAGCACAGACTCAATTAGGCCCAGCAGCACAGACTTGAGCAGGCCCAGAGCACAGACTCGATTAGGCCCACCAGTACAGACTCAATTAGGCCTAGCAGCACAGACTCGATTAGGCCTAGCAGCACAGACTCAATTAAGCCTAGCAGCACAGACTCGATTAGGTCCAGCAGCACAGACGTGAGCAGGCCCAGCAGCACAGACTTGATTAGATCTAGCAGCACAGACTTTAGCAGGCCAGCAGCACAGACTCGATTAGATCCAGCAGTGCGGACTCGATTAGGCCTAGCAGCATAGACTCGAGTAGGCTCAGCAGCACAGACTCAATTAGGCCCAGCAGCGTGGACTCAAGTTGGTCCACCAGCACAGACTTGAGTAGGCCCAGCCGCACGGACTTGATTAGGCCCAGCAGTGTGGACTCAATTAGGCCCAGCAGTGCGGACTCGATTATGCCCAACATCACATACTCAAGTAGGCCCAGCAGCACGGATTTGATTAGGCCCAGCAGCACAGACTCAAGTAGGCCTAGCAGCACAGACTTGATTAGGCCCAGCAGCACAGACTCAAGTAGGACCATCAGTAAAGACTCAAGTAGGCCCAGCAGCACAGACTCAAGTAGGCCCAGCAGCACAGAATTGATTAGGCCCAGCTGCGCAGACTCGAGTAAGCCCAGCAGCACAGACTCGATTAGGTCTAGCAGCACAGACTGGATTAGGCCCAGCAGCATGGACACAAGTTGGTCCACCAGCACAGACTTGAGTAGGCCCAGCAGCACAGACTCGATTAGGCCTAGCAGCACAGACTCGATTAGGCCCAGCAGCACAGACTTTATTAGCTCTAGCAGCAGAGACTTGAGCAGGCCCAGCAGCACAGACTCGATTAGGCCCAGCAGCAGAGACTTGAGCAGGCCCAGCAGCACAGACTCGATTAGGCCCAGCAGCACAGACTCGATTAGGCCCAGCAGAACAGACTTGAGCAGGCTCAGCAAAACAGACTCGATTAGGCCTAGCAGCACAGACTTGATTAGGCCTAGCAGCACAGTGTTGAGCAGGCCCAGAAGCACAGACTCGATTAGACCCAGCAGCACAGACTCAAGTAGGCCCAGCAGCACAGACTCAAGTAGGCCTAGCAGCACAGACTTGATTAGGCCCAGCAGCACAGACTCAAGTAGGACCATCAGTAAAGACTCAAGTAGGCCCAGCAGCACAGACTCAAGTAGGCCCAGCAGCACAGAATTGATTAGGCCCAGCTGCGCAGACTCGAGTAAGCCCAGCAGCACAGACTCGATTAGGTCTAGCAGCACAGACTGGATTAGGCCCAGCAGCATGGACACAAGTTGGTCCACCAGCACAGACTTGAGTAGGCCCAGCAGCACAGACTCGATTAGGCCTAGCAGCACAGACTCGATTAGGCCCAGCAGCACAGACTTTATTAGCTCTAGCAGCAGAGACTTGAGCAGGCCCAGCAGCACAGACTCGATTAGGCCCAGCAGCAGAGACTTGAGCAGGCCCAGCAGCACAGACTCGATTAGGCCCAGCAGCACAGACTCGATTAGGCCCAGCAGAACAGACTTGAGCAGGCTCAGCAAAACAGACTCGATTAGGCCTAGCAGCACAGACTTGATTAGGCCTAGCAGCACAGTGTTGAGCAGGCCCAGAAGCACAGACTCGATTAGACCCAGCAGCACAGACTCAAGTAGGCCCAGCAGCACAGACTCAATTAGGCCCAGCAGCAGAGACTTGAGCAGGCCCAGCAGCACAGACTCGATTAGGCCCAGCAGCACAGACTCGATTAGGCCCAGCAGAACAGACTTGAGCAGGCTCAGCAAAACAGATTCGATTAGGCCTAGCAGCACAGACTTGATTAGGCCTAGCAGCACAGTGTTGAGCAGGCCCAGAAGCACAGACTCGATTAGACCCAGCAGCACAGACTCAAGTAGGCCCAGCAGCACAGACTCAATTAGGCCCAGCAGCACAGACTTGAGCAGGCTCAGCAAAACAGACTCGATTAGGCCCAGCAGCAGAGACTTGAGCAGGCCCAGCAGCACAGACTCGATTAGACCCAGCAGCACAGACTCAAGTAGGCCCAGCAGCACAGACTCAATTAGGCCCAGCAGCACAGACTTGAGCAGGCTCAGCAAAACAGACTCGATTAGGCCCAGCAGCAGAGACTTGAGCAGGCCCAGCAGCACAGACTCGATTAGGCCCAGCAGAACAGACTTGAGCAGGCTCAGCAAAACAGACTCGATTAGGCCTAGCAGCACAGACTTGATTAGGCCAGCAGCACAGTGTTGAGCAGGCCCAGAAGCACAGACTCGATTAGGCCTAGCAGCACAGACTCGATTAGGCCTAGCAGCACAGACTCGATTAGACCCAGCAGCACAGACTCGATTAGACCCAGCAGCACAGACTTGAGCAGGCTCAGCAAAACAGACTCGATTAGGCCTAGCAGCACAGACTCGATTAGGCCGAGAAGCACAGACTCGATTAGGCCTAGAAGCACAGACTCAATTAGGCCGAGCAGCATAGACATGATTAGGCGCCGCAGCACAGAGTTGAGCAGGCCTAGCAGCACAGACTCGATTAGGCCCAGCAGGACAGACTCAATTAGGCCTAGCAGCACAGACTCAATTAGGCCCAGCAGCATGGACTCAAGTTGTCCACCAGCACAGACTTGAGTAGGCCTAGCAGCACAGACTCGATTAGGCCCAGCAGCACAGACTTTAATAGCTCTAGCAGTACAGACTTGATTGGGCCCAGCAGCACAGACTCGTTTAGGCCCAGCGGCAGAGACTTGAGCAGGCCCAGCAGCACAGACTCGATTAGGCCCAGCAGCACAGACTCGATTAGGCCCAGCAGCACAGACTCGATTTGGCCCAGCAGCACAGACTCGATTAGGTCCAGCAGTGCGGACTCGATTAGGCCTAGCAGCATAGACTCGAGTAGGCTCAGCAGCACAGACTCAATTAGGCCCAGCAGCGTGGACTCAAGTTGGTCCACCAGCACAGACTTGAGTAGGCCCAGCCTCACGGACTTGATTAGGCCCAGCAGTGTGGACTCAATTAGGCCAAGCAGTGCGGACTCGATTAGGCCCAGCATCACATACTCAAGTAGGCCCAGCAGCATAGATTTGATTAGGCCCAGCAGCGTGGACTCGATTAGGCCCAGCAGTGCGGACTCGATTATGCCCAACATCACATACTCAAGTAGGCCCAGCAGCACGGATTTGATTAGGCCCAGCAGCACAGACTCAAGTAGGCCTAGCAGCACAGACTTGATTAGGCCCAGCAGCACAGACTCAAGTAGGACCATCAGTACAGACTCAAGTAGGCCCAGCAGCACAGACTCAAGTAGGCCCAGCAGCACAGAATTGATTAGACCCAGCTGCGCAGACTCGAGTAAGCCCAGCAGCACAGACTCGATTAGGCCCAGCAGCATGGACACAAGTTGGTCCACCAGCACAGACTTGAGTAGGCCCAGCAGCACAGACTCGATTAGGCCTAGCAGCACAGACTCGATTAGGCCCAGCAGCGCAGACTTTATTAGCTCTAGCAGCAGAGACTTGAGCAGGCCCAGCAGCACAGACTCGATTAGGCCTAGCAGCAGAGACTTGAGCTGGCCCAGCAGCACAGACTCGATTAGGCCCAGCAGCACAGACTTGATTAGGCCCAGCAGAACAGACTTGAGCAGGCTCAGCAAAACAGACTCGATTAGGCCTAGCAGCACAGACTTGATTAGGACTAGCAGCACAGTGTTGAGCAGGCCCAGAAGCACAGACTCGATTAGGCCTCGCAGCACAGACTCGATTAGGCCTAGCAGCACAGACTCTATTAGACCCAGCAGCACAGACTCGATTAGACCCAGCAGCACAGACTCGATTAGACCCAGCAGCACAGACTCAATTAGGCCCAGCAGCACAGACTTGAGCAGGCTCAGCAAAACAGACTCGATTAGGCCCAGCAGCAGAGATTTGAGCAGGCCCAGCAGCACAGACTCGATTAGGCCTAGCAGCACAGACTCGATTAGGCCTAGCAGCACAGACTCGATTAGGCCTAGCAGCACAGACTCGATTAGACCCAGCAGCACAGACTCGATTAGGCCTAGCAGCACAGACTCGATTAGGCCGAGAAGCACAGACTCGATTAGGCCTAGAAGCACAGACTCGATTAGGCCTAGCAGCATAGACTTGATTAGGCGCCGCAGCACAGAGTTGAGCAGGCCTAGCAGCACAGACTCGATTCGGCCTAGCAGCACAGACTCAGTTAGGCCCAGCAACACAGTCTCAATTAGGCCCAGCAGCACCGACTCGATTAGGCCAAGAAGCACAGACTCGATTAGGCCTAGAAGCACAGACTCAATTAGGCCTAGCAGCATAGACATGATTAGGCGCCGCAGCACAGAGTTGAGCAGGCCTAGCAGCACAGACTCGATTAGGCCCAGCAGGACAGACTCAATTAGGCCTAGCAGCACAGACTCAATTAGGCCCAGCAGCATGGACTCAAGTTGTCCACCAGCACAGACTTGAGTAGGCCTAGCAGCACAGACTCGATTAGGCCCAGCAGCACAGACTTTATTAGCTCTAGCAGCACAGACTTGATTGGGCCCAGCAGCACAGACTCGTTTAGGCCCAGCAGCAGAGACTTGAGCAGGCCCAGCAGCACAGACTCGATTTGGCCCAGCAGCACAGACTCGATTTGGCCCAGCAGCACAGACTCGATTAGGCCCAGCAGAACAGACTTGAGCAGGCTCAGCAAAACAGACTCGATTAGGCCTAGCAGCACAGACTCAATTAGACCTAGAAGCACAGACTCAATTAGACCTAGAAGCACAGACTCAATTAGGCCTAGCAGCATAGACTTGATTAGGCCCATCAGCACAGTGTTGAGCAGGCCCAGAAGCACAGACTCGATTAGGCCTAGCAGCACAGACTCGATTAGGCCTAGCAGGACAGACTCGATTAGACCCAGCAGCACAGACTCAAGTAGGCCCAGCAGCACAGACTCAATTAGGCCCAGCAGCACAGACTTGAGCAGGCTCAGCAAAACAGACTCGATTAGGCCTAGCAGCACAGACTCGATTAGGCCTAGAAGCACGACTCAATTAGGCCTGGCAGCATAGACTTGATTAGGCACCGCAGCACAGAGTTGAGCAGGCCTAGCAGCACAGACTCGATTTGGCCTAGCAGCACAGACTCAGTTAGGCCCAGCAACACAGTCTCAATTAGGCCCAGCAGCACCGACTCGATTAGGGCTAGCAGCACCGACTCGATTAGGCCTAGCAGGACAGACTCAATTAGGCCTAGCAGCACAGACTCAATTAGGCCCAGCAGCACTGGCTCGATTAGGCCTAGCAGCACAGTCTCGATTAGGCCCAGCAGCACAGACTCAAGTCGGACCATCAGCACAGACTCGGGTAGAACCATCAGCACATACTCAAGTAGGACAGCAGTGTGGACTTGAGTAGGCCCAGCAGCATGGTCTCATGGTGGTAGCGTCAAAAGTGAGTTTGGGTTCCCAGCAGCTACTGCATTGTCTAGGTGATCCTAGCGCTGAGTCATGGCTGCTGCTGTGAAGGCAAGTCTAGATTTTGGTGGCATCTCAGTCCAGCGCAGATTCTTGGAGTTGGCAGTGAAGACGAGCTTGAGCCCAGTACAAGACCCAGTGACATCAACGTTGGCTGCATCAGGGAAGTAAACCCGAAGCAGACTCCTGCCGATGGTGCAATTGAGTTTGGGCTGGTGTGGTACCAGGCGGCATTGGTGGTGTCTGCATTGGCCTGGTCAGTGAGGAGCCATAGCGGTGAGTGAGTGGGTGGCAATGGCACTGCAGAGTGACAACTTTCATTCAAGTAGCAATGGCACAGCGAAGGTGCCTCATGCCCAGCCAACAGGCCCATGGCCCATGATGAAGCACTTAACAAAAAGGACCGTAAAGTCGGACACTTCATTTCTTCATTTTTCTGCCTTTATATCCTACTTTTTGGTTTATTTCTCTGTGCTTCAAGATGGTGCCAGAGAGTGGTGACACTATACAACACATTTCACTGTATTTTATAACAAGATGCATGTGACAATAAACAAATCAACTAAATCAAATCATACAATGGGAAATTTGTTTACCAGCTGGGGATAAAGAAAGACTAGGAATACAGTCTGAGAGGATTCTGTAGTTTATTTTTATTCGTTAATGAGATTAAGGTGTCACTGGCTAGGCCAGCATTTATCATCCACCTCTAATTGCCCAGAGGACAGTTAAGAGTCAACCACATTGCTGTTAGAGGCAGGAGCAGGCATTTCTGTATCTGTGAATGCAATTCTTGAATGTAAAATTACCCCCAATGCAACATCTTCTGCTGGAGAAAGGGAAGTTTTTGGAACTTACAACATAAGTTGAAAATGTGTTGAGCTCCTTCAGTCAGAATTTCAGGCATCAGGAAAAAAAATTTAAAACCAGGAACTCAAAGATGAACATCTCAGAATTACTCCTGGTGCCATGTACTCATGAATATAGACACAAAGAGCGTGCATTTCATCACTGTATCCAATGCTATTTCATTGATTCATGTTTCTAGCATCCCCGGCCATGTGTCCTCCTGAGAGGCTCTATGCCAGAAGTCTAGGAGAAAGCATTATACTGTCATCACACAGCCCCATCTGGCTGATGCAATGCCAAGTTACTTTGTTTGAATCTCCGAGGTCCAGATAACCATTTTTAGGTCACTCTCCAAACGCTCAGCTGCAAGCAGGGTCTGGCAGTGGCATTATTTAAAGACCCAAGGACCCTAATAAAGGACACATCATTCAAAAGAAGTTTCAGCGTGGTAAAGTCTCTGGAAAAGCTGTTTTCGGAGGTTGGGCAGTGAGATCCAGGGTTAATCAGATCTTTCCCACATCCTCAAGAGAAGGTGACCCACCCACAAACAGGCTGCATTAGGTATGAGGATATCAGCAGCAGGTACTTCTGGGGGGGTTCTGCACCAGGACAGGGAGATGGGAGCAGAGGCCATGATGAGAAGGCCAAGTTAGGGCTGGGCTTCTCCATTCTCCTTGACAGAGATGAGAGGCTGTACAGAAGGCCAACCAGTGCACCCAGCACCTTAGTACACATGTCAATTCAGCCTTACCTGCTTGGCATCACTTCAAGGTCCCCACTTGCCTACTCTGCAGGTGAACCAATCTGTAGCCTTGCCTTCCAGTGAGTTGGTAAATGAACCATCCTTACTCCCTGACTTGGCTGTATTTAACATGTGCCCAGAAAATGTACCCATGCAGTTCGAAACCATACGCTCAGCTCCAAGGTCCTTACAGTGTGTGTGTATGTGTGTGTGTGCACGCGCATGCGCACACGTGTCTGCCTGTCTATCTGTATATATGTATGTGTGTGTAGGTTTGAATATATGTGTGTGTGTGTGTGTGTGTGCGTGCGTGCGCGCATGTGTGCATGCGTGTGACTGAGACAAAGAAATTAACAGAACCTCTTTGTCAGTACGATTCTTCACTCACTCCCTCCTTGAGCTGCTGTGGTTGGACAGGTGACAATTCTTTGGTGTCTAAAAGCACACATTCAGAAGAAGAAGTTTGGAACAATGGTGGGTTGGGAAACAAGAGGTTCATGATCACCTGATTAGCAATTCTAGGAAAAAGGGATCCCCCTACAAAATGGGTGGATTACCCTGGAACACAATCAAGCCAGTGTTAACTAGAGGTTAGCCAATTCTGTTGGGGAGGGTTTAAACTAGTTTGGCAGGAGATAGAGGAATCAGAAAGAAGCATAAATGAGAACAGAGACAGGGAGTTAGGAGAAACAGAATTAGAAAAAAATCCCATCAATTGCAGGTCCAGTGTGAAGAAAGTAGAATAATGATGAAGGATGTAGAAAACCAGTATGTACATTAATGAGTCCAGTGTAAGTATTACATTTTGTGGACTTCAGGGCTACAAACGTTCAACCAGGAGTTCAGTGTAGTTACCCAAACAGCAGCAACACAAGTAAGGCCAAGAATAGTTTCTTATTAATCTTGTTTACTCGGAAGAAAAATGATAACGTGACATGACATTGCTGCTATCAATGAGACTGTAGTTCTAAGATTTGTTAGATAGGTCAAAGCTGAATTTATTCTGTATGAAGTGCGACACAAAGGGAGATGTTACATTGCTGGGAGTTAATTTATAAAAATCTAAGCATTGGAAGAAGATAGATGAGCAAACATGTTAGAAAATTTCAAATGCATACAAATAAATTGAATAATGATTTAGGACACTTTAAGTGCCATAAAATGCCAAGTGTAGGGAAGAAGATTTTCTGACCTATATGCAGGAGAAGTTTATTTATCATTCTGACTTCAGTCCATCAGAGAGAGAAACAGTGTTAGGTCTGGTTCCAGCAAATGAAGGAGGGCGTGTGAAGTGTATTACAGCAGGAGGTCATGACCTGGATTTTACACTCAACAGCAAAGGAACAGTATTGACCTCAAAGAAAGCTTCCCACCAAGTCTTGGCAATCTCTGGCATAGATTTCAGATTGCCCAATGTTAATTTGAATCTATTGCCAAGTCAAAGGGATCTCCAGATACCCCACAAAAATGATTTCATCAAATAAGATTTGCTTCCAATCACAGTGAACAACTCTCACAGACAGCCAACCAGGAATTAAAATGCACTGATTATACTCCACCTTTTACAAAAGTTATATTTTGAATGTACATATTAGAAGCTGAAATAACAAATGCAAATAAATATTTGTTTATTGTGGTAAAAAATCTATGAAATCATCATGGTGGAAAATTTGACTTTAAACAAATATCAAATTAATTTTCTGAGGAACAGTCACTGTACCCGAATCGTTAATTCTGATTTCTCTCCATAGATGCCACCAGACCTGCTGAGCTTTTCCGGCAATTTCTGCTTTTGTTTTGGATTTCCAGCATTTGCAGTTCTTTTGGTTTTTATTCAAAATAATTTACCAGGGCCAAGTTCTCAGCTGTAGATATGACATGACACTGTTCAGACCGAGTTATTTCACATTAACAAGACTTAAACGGCAATACTACAGCATAATCAGTAAAGCTCTCATCCGTTCAGTGATTTCTAGATTTGCCATCTTTGGGAATTTTGACCATGCTCCCTGCGGAGCAGTAAGGAAACACTGACAGTGACTTTGGATTTAGTGCTTACAAAAACATTATGTTTCCCCATTGTAACAAAAGCAAATACCAACAGTGCTGCTGTCTTGCATATGCAAAATCTGGTGCCATCAAACAGTGACCATAATATAATTGAATGGGAATACTAATGGAAAGACACCATACATTATCTTAGGTGAGAACGCTCAACCAGGATAGAGTTAACAATAATGATTTAGGAAGGAATCTAGAATGGGTAAATTATAAAAAGCAATAGCAGAATAAAACAATCAGAGAATAATTGAAGGCATTCAAGAAAGTTGACCTCATGCAAAAGTCAACCCCTTGTTTTTGGCCAAACATTTTGTATTTTTCATCTATCTCATGTAAAAGTCCACTGTACTATATCACATTATAAACCTCTTACAAAGGAAACTGCATGTTCCCATTACCCCACTTTAAAGAAATCACATTCATTCATTCATACTGGTAACTCGACTCATAGCTTGTTGTTTACTATATTGTGTTTCTATTTATTCATTCATTCATAACTCTCCTTAGCCCACTTGGTTTATTACAGCACTTTTTGATTCATTCATTCATTTAGACCGGTACTAAGTCTATTGATACTTATCACACTTGGTTCACTATACATCGAAAAGTTAATATCATTAAAACGTTAATCATTTTAATTGTGCCATTATATCTGAATAAAAGTCAAATATATTAGCTACATATATCTTTAATTGATGATGAGGGCAGAGTGCTAGATGTGATCTATATGGACTTCAGTAAGGGTGTTCGACAAGGTTGCACATGGGAGACTGATTAGCAAGGTTAGCTCTCATGGAATACAGGGAGAACTAGCCATTTGGATACAGAGACTCAAAGGTAGAAGACAGAGGGTGGTGGTGGAGGGTTGTTTTTCAGACAGGAGGCCTGTGACCAGTGGAGTGCCACAAGGATCGATGCTGGGTCCTCTTTTTGTCATTTACATAACTGATTTGGATGCAAGCATAAGAGGTACAGTTAGTAAGTTTGCAGATGATACCAAAATTGGAGGTGTAGTGGACACCTCAGATTACAACAGGATCTGGACCAGATGGGCCAATGGGCTGAGAAGTGGCAGATGGAGTTTAATTCAGATAAATGTGAGGGGCTGCGTTTTGGGAAAGCAAATCTGAGCAGGACTTATACACTTAATGGTAATGTCCTAGGGAGTGTTGCTGAACAAAGACCTTGAAAGTGAAGTTGCAGGTAGATAGAATAGTGAAGAAGGCATTTGGTATGCTTTCCTTTATTGGTCAGAGTATTGATTACAGGAGTTGGGAGGTTATGTTGCAGTTGTACAGGACATTGGTTAGGACACTGTTAGAATATTGCATGCAATCCTGGTCTCCTTCCTATCAGAAAAATGTTGTGAAACCTGAAAGGGTTCAGAAAAGATTTACAAGGATGTTGCCAGGGTTGGAGGATTTAAGCTATAGGGAGAGGCTGAACAAGCTGGGACTGTTTTCTCTGGAGCGTCGGAGGCTGAGGTGACTTTATACAGGTTTACAAAATTATGAGGGGCATGGATAGGGTAAATAGGTAAAGTCTTTTCTGTGGGGACAGGGAGTCCAGAACTAGAGGGCATAGGTTTAGGGTGAGAGGGGAAAGATATAAAATAGACCTAAGGGGCAACCTTTTCACACAGAGAGTGGTACGTGTATGGGATGAGCTGCCAGAGCAAGTGATAGAGGCTGGTACAATTGCAACATTTAAGAGGCATCTGGATGGGTATATGAATAGGAACGGTTTGGAGGGATATGGGCCGGGTGCTGGCAGGTGGGACTAGATTGGGTTGGGATATCTGGTCGGCATGGAAGGGTTGGACCGAAGGGTCTGTTTCCAAGCTGTACATCTCTATGACTCTAAGACTTTTAATTCTTTGATAAATTTGATAATGATGCTGAGGTTCATTACATACATGAGTAAATGGGAGGAAAGTGGAAGAATTTGGTGGGAAAGTTCAAGATGCTTACACATTCAGAATTTAATAAATGTTTCATTTTAAGTGTGCCATTATACCAGGTATGAGGATGTTGAACAGTGTGATTTTGCAGGATTTCAATGAACCTTTGACATGTTAAATTTTTGTACCGGTCTGTATAAATACAATTTCCTACCAGTAATTCATTCTTGTTTCTCTTGGTTTTATCTGCTAATTACTATTACCATAATTCATTGTGTTTTTCTTCTTTACCCAACATTAGTTGAGTGATCAAATCGACTTCTGCTAATAATACTGTATTTCAAACTGTAGCAAGAATTTCAGCCCCTCAAAACCAGTGCCTGTGGTAATATCTGACCCTATAAAATGAACTTTTGCAAAATAGTCTAAAGAAATTTGACTTTTACATGAGTACATACGGTAGTTCAGGTATAAACTGTACATACTGCTCTGAATGGAAAAGAACTGCTTCCAAAACTAAGCAAGAAAATTAACATATAAATTAAAAGTAAAAACGAAACCCATGACAAATGCCAGGGGCAAGATTGCGGTAGTTACCAAGACCGATGTGGAAACTATGGCAGGGGATTGTAAAAGTTAATACAGGAGGTAAGGAGAGATTACAAGAAGAGAATGGCAGGAAAATTTAAATGGAATTGTAAAACCTTTTATAAATTTAGAATGTGCAAGTCATTTGCTAGGGGAAAAGTTGGATATATGACAAGAGGCAGAAGATGTAACAAAAGTATTAAAGAAGTGCCTTGCACCTGCCTTCACAAAGGAAATGAATGAGGTGAAGGTTACACCAAAAGAGAAGAGGGAACTAATGGGCAGGATAATGATGGAGAAGATGTGTTAGAAAGATTGTTGGTAAGGCACCTAGTCCAGACAGAAAGGACCCATGATTGCTGAAAGAAGCAGAGGCAGTATTGGTAGAAGCATTGCTCACAATAATTCACTCTGCAGTATATACAGGAGTAGTGTCAGAACATTTGAAGACTGGGAGTGTTATACCATGATTGAAGAATGGGGAGACGCAACTGTAAACCAGTCAGCTTTATTTTTTATCGTTTCTTTTATTAATAGAGGCACATCATCACATAGATTTCAAACCTTTGTCAGTAATAACTTTCCCTGAAGAATATTGCAAAGACATTGCTGGTATCCTGTCACCAAGTCACCCTTTACTGATGCTGATCCAACTCGCTCAGAGCCAGACTAGTCAGCTTTATACTGTGGAGGTGATTGGAAACCATTATCAGGGACAAAACAAACTCATTGGCAAAGGCATGAGTCAATTAATGAAAACCAGAAACATTTGTTAAAGGTAAGTCATACCTGATGAACTTAACTGTACTCTTCAATGAGGTAACAGAGAAAGTTGGTCAAGGTTAGTGTGATTAAATTCATATATGGGAAGAAGTAAACAAAAGGCATGCAAAGCGAAAGGAACGGTTACAAAATTAGGTCATTAACATGAAGCAAAAGATGATGATAGATGGGCATCTTTCAGAATGGGAAGTGATTTGCGTTTGTGTTCTCCAAAGGTCAGTTGATCATAACAATAGTTAGAAATATCAGGATAACATCAATAATATGTATAATTAGCAGAAACTCAGCAAATGGAGTTAAATGTATTGAAATGTAAAGTGAAGACTTCGGGGGGAATCTCTTAAAAAGGCAGTGCACTAGAAATAGCACAATTTTGGAAAGTGAGTGATGTGAGTTCTAGATAACCACCAACCTCTGGGTGAAAACATTCGTTCTCAATTCCCCTGCAAACCACCTGTCCCCTGTTGTTATTGACCTGTCCCCCGTTGTTATTGACCTGTCGCCATTGTTATTGAACTGTCCCCTTATTGTTATTGACCTGTCCCCTGTTTTTATTGACCTGCACCCTTGTTGTTATTGACCTGCCTTGTTGTTATTGACCTGTCCCCTTATTATTATTGACCTGTCCCCTGTTGTTATTGACCTGTCCCCTTGTTGTTATTGACCTGCCCCGTTGTTATTGACCTGTCCCCGTTGTTATTGACCTGTCCCCCATTGTTATTGACCTGTCCTCTGTTGTTATTGACCTGCCCCGTTGTTATTGACCGGTCCCCCATTGTTATTGACCTGTCCCCATTGTTATTGACCGGTCCCCTTGTTGCTATTGACCTGTCCCGGTTGTTATTGACCTGTACTGGTTGTTATTGACCTATCCCAAATTGTTATTGACCTGTCCCCGTTATTGGATTAGTGGTGCTGGAAGAGCACAGCAGTTCAGGCAGCATCCAACGAGCAGCGAAATCAACGTTTCGGGCAAAAGCCCTTCATTTTGCCCGAAACATTGATTTCGCTGCTCGTTGGATGCTGCCTGAACTGCTGTGCTCTTCCAGCACCACTAATCCAGTATTTGATTTTCAGCATCTGCAGTCATTGTTTTCACCCTGTCCCCGTTATTACTGACCTGTCCCTGGTTGTTATTGACCTGTCCTCGGTTGTTATTGACCTATCCCCGTTGTTATTGACCTTTCTCCCGTTGTTATTGACCGGAGCCCGTTGTTATTGACCTGTCCCCCGTTGTTATTGACCTGTCCCCTGTTGTTATTGAACTGCTCCGTTGTTATTGACCTGTCCCCCATTGTTATTGACCTGTCCCTTGTTGTAATTGACCTGTCCCCAGTTGTTATTGACCGTCCCCTGTTGTTATTGACTCATCTACATTGTTATTGACCTGTCCCATTGTTATTGAACTGTCCCCCATCCCCTTGTTATTGACCTGTTCCCCGTTGTTATTGAGTTGTCCCCAGCTGTTATTGACCTGTCCCTGTGGTTATTGACCTGTCCCCTGTTGTTATTGGCCTGTCCCCTATTGTTATTCACCTGTCCCCTGTTGATATTGACCTGTCCCTGTTGTTAATAACCTGTCCCCCATTGTTATTGAGCTGTCCCCTGCTGTTACTGACCTGTCCCCTCTAGTTATTTACCTGTCCCCCGTTATTATTGACCTGTCCCCCAATGTTACTGACCTGTCCCCGGTTGTTATCGACTTGTCCCCGTTGATATTGACCTGCCCCGGTTGGTATTGAAGTGTCCCAGTTGTTATTAACCTGCCCCCTATTGTTATTGACCTGTCCCCCATTGTTACTGACCTGTCCCTGTTGTTATTGACATGTCACCCATTGTTACTGACCTGTCCTCCATTGTTATTGACCTGTCCCCCATTGTTATTGACCTGTCCTCGTTGTTATTGACCTGTCCCTCATTGTTATTGAACTAACCCCGATGTTAATGACCTGTGCCCCATTGTTATTGACCTCTCCCTGTTGATATTGACCTGTCCCTTGTTGTAATTGACCTGTCCCCAGTTGTTATTGACCTGTCCCCCGTTGTTATTGGCCTGTCCCCTATTATTATTGACCTGTCCACTGTTGTTATTGACCTGTCCTTGTTGTTACTGACCTGTCCCCCGTTGTTATAGACCTGTCCCCGTTGTTACTGACCTGTCCCCCGTTATTATTGACCTTTCCATGTAGTTATTGAACTGTCCCTGTTGTTATTGTCCTGTCCCCTGTTGTTACTGACCGGTCCCCCGTTGTTACTGACCTGTCCTTGTTGTTATTGACCTGTCCCCCATTGTTATTGACTTGTCCTCGTTGTTATTGACCTGTCCCTCATTGTTATTGAACTAACCCCGATGTTAATGACCTGTGCCCCATTGTTATTGACCTCTCCCTGTTGATATTGACCTGTCCCTTGTTGTAATTGACCTGTCCCCGGTTGTTATTGACCTGTCCCCCATTGTTATTGGCCTGTCCCCTGTTTTTATTGACCTCTCTCCTGTTATTATTGACCTATCCCCTGTTGTTATTGACCTGTCCCTGTTGTTATTGATCTGGGACTGTTGTGATTGACCTGTCCCCCGTTGTTATTGTCCTGTCCCCTGTTGTTACTGACCTGTCCCCGGTGTTATTGACCTGTCCCTGTTGTTAGTGACCTGTCCCCCGTTATTATTGACCTGTCCCAAGTTGTTATTGACCTTTCCCTGTTGATATTGACCTGAGCCAGTTGTTATTGAACTATCCCCTGTTGTTATTGTCCTCTCCCCGTTGTTATTGACCTGTCTCCCCTCTTGTTATTGACCTGTTCTCCGTTGTTAATGAATTGTCCCCAGTTGCTATTGACTGTCCCTGTTGATATTGACCTGTCCCCCCTTGATATTGGCCTGTCCCCTGTTGTTATTGACCTGTCCCTCATTGTTATTGACCTTTCCCCCTTGTTATTGACCTGTCCCCTGTTGTTATTGACCTGTCCCCAGTTGTTATTGACCTGTCCCCCGTTGTTATTGGCCTGTCCCCTATTATTATTGACCTGTCCACTGTTGTTATTGACCTGTCCCTGTTGTTTATAACCTGTAACCCGTTGTTATTGACCTTTCCCCTGTTGTTACTGACCTGTCCCCTGTTGTTATTGACCTGTCCCCAGTTGTTATTGACCTGTCCCCCAATGTTACTGACCTGTCCCCTGTTGTTATTGGCCTGTCCCTGGTTGTTATTGACCTGACCCCTGTTGTTATTGACTCGTCCCCATTGTTACTGACCTGTACCCATTGTTATTGACCTGCCCCTCCCTTGTTATTGACCTGTTCCCCATTGTTATTGAATTGTCCCCAGTTGTTTTTGACCTGTCCCTGTTGTTATTGACCTGTCCCCCATTGTTATTGACCTGTCGCCCCACCATTTAATTGACCTGTTCCCCGTTGTTATTGACCTGACCTTGTTCTTATTGACCTGTCCCCCGTTGTTATAGATCTGTCCCCGTTGTTACTGACCTGTCCCCCGTTATTATTGACGTGTCCCTGTTGTTATTAACCTGTCCCCGTTGTTATTGACCTGTCCCCCGTTATTATTGACCTGTCCCCCGTTGTTATTGACCTTTCCCATGTTGTTATTGACATGAGCCCATTGTTAATGACCTATTCCCAGTTGTTATTGACTTGTCCCCCGTCATTATTGACCTGTCCCCCGTTGTCATTGACCTGTGAACGTTGTTTTTGACCTGTCCCCCGTTGTTATTGACCTGTCCCCCGTTATTATTTACCTGTCCCTGTTGTTATTGACCTGTCCCCTGATGTTATTAACCTGTCCCTGTTGTTAATGACTTTGCCTTTTGTTATTGACCTGTCCCCCGTTGTTATTGACCTGTACCCTGTTTTTATTGACCTTTCCCCTGTTGGTATTGACATGAGCCCATTGTTATTGACCTATCCCCTGTTGTAATTTACCTGCGCCCGTTGTTATTGACCTGTCCCCTGTTGTTATTGGCCTGTCCCACCCGTTGTTATTGACCTGTACTCGATTGTTATTGACCTGTGCTCGTTGTTATTGACCTGTCCCCCGTTGTTATTAAAATGTCCCCATTGTTATTGACCTGCCCCCCACCTTGTTATTGACCTGTCTCCAGTTGTTATTGACCTTTCCCCCGTTGTTATTGACCTGTCCCCGTTGTTATTGACCTGTCCCACACTGATATTGGCCTGTCCCCTATTGTGATTGAAGTGTCCCCCATTGTTATTGACCTGTCCCCGTTGTTATTGACCTGTACCCCATTGTTATTGGCCTGTCCCCTATTGTGATTGAAGTGTCCCCCATTGTTATTGACCTGTCCCCGTTGTTATTGACCTGTACCCCATTGTTATTGACCTGTCCCCCGTTGTTATTGGCCTGTCCCCTAATGTGATTGAAGTGTCCCCCATTGTTATTGACCTGTCCCCGTTGTTATTGACCTGTACCCCATTGTTATTGACCTGTGCTCGTTGTTATTGACCTGTCCCTCATTGTTATTGACCTTTCCCCCTTGTTATTGACCTGTCCCCTGTTGTTATTGACCTGTCCCCAGTTGTTATTGACCTGTCCCCCGTTGTTATTGGCCCGTCCCCTGTTGTTATTGACCTGTCCCCCGTTAATGATGACTTGTCCCCAGTTGTTATTGACCTGTTCCCCGTTGTTATTGACCTGTTCCCCGTTATTATTGACCTGTCACCAGTTGTTATTGACCTGTCCCTGTTGTTATTGACATATCCCCTGTTGTTATTGACCTATCCTCTGTTGTTATTAACCTGTCCCTGTTGTTATTGACGTGTCCCTATTGTTATTGACCTGTCCCCGTTATTATTGACTTGTCCCTGTTGTTATTGACCTGTCCCCTGTTGTTATAGACGTGTGCCCTGTTTTTATTGACCTTACCCAGTTGTTATTTACCTGTCCCCTGTTGTTATTGACCAGTCCCCCATTGTTATTGACCTGTCCCCCGTTGTTATTGACCTGACCCCATTGTTATTGACCTGTCCCCCGTTGTTATTGACCTGTCCCCTATTGTGATTGTCCTGTCCCCTGTTGTTATTGACTCGTCCCCATTGTTATTGACATCTCCCATTGTTATTGACCTGTCCCCCGTTGTTATGTACCTGAGAACTTTGTTATTGACCTGTCCCCCGTTGTTATTGAATTGTCCCCAGTTGTTATTGACCAGTCCTCCGTTATTATAGACTTGTTCCCCATTGTTATTGACCTGTCCCCCGTTGTTATTGACCTGTCCCCCGTTGTTATTGACCTGTCACCGTTATTTTTGAGCTGTCCCCCGTTGTTATTGACCTGTCCCCCATTGTTATTAACCGGTCCCCGTTGTTATTGACCTGAGCCCCGTTATTATTGACTTGTCCCCCGTTGTTATTGACCTGTCCCTGTTGTTATTGACCTTTCCCCTGTTGTTATTGACATAAGCCCATTGTTAATGACCTATTCCCTGTTGTTATTGACTTGTCCCCCGTTATTATTGACCTGTCCCCCGTTGTCATTGACCTGTCACCGTTGTTATTGACCTGACCCCATTGTTATTGACCTGTCCCCCGTTGTTATTGACCTGTCCCCTATTGTGATTGTCCTGTCCCCTGTTGTTATTGACTCGTCCCCATTGTTATTGACATCTCCCATTGTTATTGACCTGTCCCCCGTTGTTATGTACCTGAGAACTTTGTTATTGACCTGTCCCCCGTTGTTATTGAATTGTCCCCAGTTGTTATTGACCAGTCCTCCGTTATTATAGACTTGTTCCCCATTGTTATTGACCTGTCCCCCGTTGTTATTGACCTGTCCCCCGTTGTTATTGACCTGTCACCGTTATTTTTGAGCTGTCCCCCGTTATTATTGACCTGTCCCCCGTTGTCATTGACCTGTCACCGTTGTTATTGACCTGACCCCATTGTTATTGACCTGTCCCCCGTTGTTATTGACCTGTCCCCTATTGTGATTGTCCTGTCCCCTGTTGTTATTGACTCGTCCCCATTGTTATTGACATCTCCCATTGTTATTGACCTGTCCCCCGTTGTTATGTACCTGAGAACTTTGTTCTTGACCTGTCCCCCGTTGTTATTGAATTGTCCCCAGTTGTTATTGACCAGTCCTCCGTTATTATAGACTTGTTCCCCATTGTTATTGACCTGTCCCCCGTTGTTATTGACCTGTCCCCCGTTGTTATTGACCTGTCACCGTTATTTTTGAGCTGTCCCCCGTTGTTATTGACCTGTCCCCCATTGTTATTAACCGGTCCCCGTTGTTATTGACCTGAGCCCCGTTATTATTGACTTGTCCCCCGTTGTTATTGACCTGTCCCTGTTGTTATTGACCTTTCCCCTGTTGTTATTGACATAAGCCCATTGTTAATGACCTATTCCCTGTTGTTATTGACTTGTCCCCCGTTATTATTGACCTGTCCCCCGTTGTCATTGACCTGTCACCGTTGTTTTTGACTTGTCCCCCATTGTTATTGACCTGTCCCCCGTTATTATTGACCTGTCCCCCGTTAATAATGACTTGTCCCCCATTGTTATTGACATGTCCCCCGTTGTTATTGATCTGCCCCCCTCCTTGTTATTGACCTGTTCCCCGTTGTTATTGATCTGCCCCCCTCCTTGTTATTGACCTGTTCCCCGTTGTTATAAAATTGTACCCAATTGTTATTGACCTGTCCCTGTTGTTATTGACCTGTCCCCTGTTGTTATTGACCTATCCCCCCACCGTGTAATTGACCTGTTCCCCGTCGTTATTGACCTGTCCTTGTTGTTACTGACCTGTCCCCCGTTGTTATAGACCTGTCCCCGTTGTTACTGACCTGTCCCCCGTTATTATTGACCCTTCCATGTAGTTATTGAACCGTCCCTGTTGTTATTGTCCTGTCCCCCGTTGTTACTGACCGGTCCCGCGTTGTTACTGACCTGTCCTTGTTGTTATTGACCTGTCCCCCATTGTTATCGACCTGTCCCCGTTGATATTGACCTGCCCCGGTTGGTATTGAAGTGTCCCAGTTGTTATTAACCTGCCCCCTGTAGTTATTGACCTGTCCCCCGTTGTTACTGACCTGTCCCTGTTGTTATTGACATGTCACCCGTTGTTACTGACCTGTCCCCCATTGTTATTGACCTGTCCCCCATTGTTATTGACCTGTCCTCGTTGTTATTGACCTGTCCCTCATTGTTATTGAACTAACCCCGATGTTAATGACCTGTGCCCCATTGTTATTGACCTCTCCCTGTTGATATTGACCTGTCCCTTGTTGTAATTGACCTGTCCCTTGTTGTAATTGACCTGTCCCCGGTTGTTATTGACCTGTCCCCCGTTGTTATTGGCCTGTCCCCTGTTTTTATTGACCTCTCTCCTGTTATTATTGACCTATCCCCTATTGTTATTGACCTGTCCCTGTTGTTATTGATCTGGGACTGTTGTGATTGACCTGTCCCCCGTTGTTATTGTCCTGTCCCCCGTTGTTACTGACCTGTCCCCGGTGTTATTGACCTGTCCCCCGTTGTTATTGACCTGTCCCTGTTGTTAGTGACCTGTCCCCCGTTATTATTGACCTGTCCCCAGTTGTTATTGACCTTTCCCCCGTTGTTATTGGCCTGTCCCCTGTTGTTATTGACCTGTCCCCTGTTGTTATTGACCTGTCCCTGTTGTTTATAACCTGTAACCCGTTGTTATTGACCTTTCCCCTGTTGTTACTGACCTGTCCGCTATTGTGATTGACCTGACCCCCGTTGTTATTGACCTGTCCCCCATTATTATTGACCTGTCCCCCGTTGTCATTGACCTGTCACCGTTGTTTTTGACCTGTCCCCCGTTGTTATTGTCCTGTCCCCTATTATTATTGACCTGTCCACTGTTGTTATTGACCTGTCCCTGTGGTTATTGACCTGTCCCTGTTGTTATTGACTTAGCCTTTTGTTATTGACCTGTCCCCCGTTATTATTGACCTGTCCCCTGTTGTTATTGACATTTCCCCTGTTGGTATTGACATGAGCCCATTGTTATTGACCTCTCCCCGTTGTTATTGACCTGTCCCCCCTCTTGCTATTGACGTGTTCTCCGTTGTTAATGAATTGTCCCCAGTTGCTATTGACTGTCCCTGTTGATATTGACCTGTCCCCCCTTGATATTGGCCTGTCCCCTCTTGTTATTGACCTGTCCCCCGTTGTTATTGACCTGTCCCTGTTGTTATTGACCTGTCCCCTGTTGTTATTGACCTGTCCCCTGCTGTTTCTGACCTGTCCCCTGTAGTTATTGACCTGTCCCCCGTTATTATTGACCTGTCCCCCGTTATTATTGACCTGTCCCCCAATGTTACTGACCTGTCCCCTGTTGTTATTGGCCTGTCCCTGGGTGTTATTGACCTGACCCCTGTTGTTATTGACTCGTCCCCATTGTTATTGATCTGTACACATTGTTATTGACCTGCCCCTCCCTTGTTATTGACCTGTTCCCTATTGTTATTGAATTGTCCCCAGTTGTTTTTGACCTGTCCCTGTTGTTATTGACCTGTCCCCCGTTATTATTGACCTGTCCCCCGTTGTTATTAATCTGTCCCTGTTGTTATTGTCCTGAACCTTTTGTTATTGACATCTCCCCCGTTATTATTGACCTGTCCCCTATTGTTATTAATCTGTCCCTGTTGTTATTGTCCTGAACCTTTTGTTATTGACATGTCCCCCGTTATTATTGACCTGTCCCCTGTTGTTATTGACCTTTCCCAGGTTGTTATTGACATGAGCCCATTCTTAATGACCTATTCCCTGTTGTTATTGACTTGTCCCCCGTCATTATTGACCTGTCCCCCGTTGTCATTGACCTGTGAACGTTGTTTTTGACCTGTCCCCCGTTGTTATTGACCTGTCCCCCGTTATTATTTACCTGTCCCTGTTGTTATTGACCTGTCTCCTGTTGTTATTAACCTGTCCCTGTTGTTAATGACTTTGCCTTTTGTTATTGACCTGTCCCCCGTTGTTATTGACCTGTACCCTGTTTTTATTGACCTTTCCCCTGTTGGTATTGACATGAGCCAATTGTTATTGACCTATCCCCTGTTGTAATTTACCTGCGCCCGTTGTTATTGACCTGTCCCCTGTTGTTATTGGCCTGTCCCACCCGTTGTTATTGACCTGTACTCCATTGTTATTGACCTGTCCCCCGTTGTTATTAAAATGTCCCCATTGTTATTGACCTGTGCTCGTTGTTATTGACCTGTCCCTCATTGTTATTGACCTTTCCCCCGTTGTTATTGACCTGTCCCTGTTGTTACTGACCTGTCCCCTATTGTTATTAATCTGTCCCTTTTGTTATTGTCCTTAACCTTTTGTTATTGACATGTCCCCCGTTATTATTGACCTTTCCCCTGTTGTTATTGACCTTTCCCATGTTGTTATTGACATGAGCCCATTGTTAATGACCTATTCCCTGTTGTTATTGACTTGTCCCCCGTCATTATTGACCTGTCCCCCGTTGTCATTGACCTGTCCCACATTGATATTGACCTGTGCTCGTTGTTATTGAACTGTCCTCGTTGTTATTGACCTGTCCCTCATTGTTATGGACCTGTCCCTGTTGTTATTGACCTGTCCCCAGTTGTTATTGACCTGTCCCCCGTTGTTTTTGACCTGTCCCCCGTTATTATTGACCTGTCCCCCGTTAATAATGACTTGTCCCCCATTGTTATTGACCTGTCCCCCGTTGTTATTGGCCTGTCCACTATTGTGATTGAAGTGTCCCCCATTGTTATTGACCTGTCCCCGTTTTTATTGACCTGTACCCCATTGTTATTGACCTGTGCTCGTTGTTATTGACCTGTCCCCCATTGTTATTGACCTGTCCCCGTTGTTATTGACCTGTCCCCCATTGTTATTGACCTGTGCTCGTTGTTATTGACCTGTCCCTCATTGTTATTGACCTTTCCCCCTTGTTATTGACCTGTCCCCTGTTGTTATTGACCTGTCCCCTGTTGTTATAGACGTGTGCCCTGTTTTTATTGACCTTACCCCGTTGTTATTTACCTGTCCCCTGTTGTTATTGACCAGTCCCCCATTGTTATTGACCTGTCCCCCGTTGTTATTGACCTGACCACATTGTTATTGACCTGTCCCCCGTTGTTATTGACCTATCCCTGTTGTTATTGACCTGTCCCCCGTCGTTTTTGACCTTGCCCCGTTATTATTGACTTTTTGTCCCTCATGTATTGACCTGACCCCAGTTGTTATTGACCTGTCCCTGTTGATATTGACCTGAGCCTGTTGTTATTGACCTCTCTCCGTTGTTATTGACCTGTTCTCCGTTGTTAATGAATTGTCCCCAGTTGCTATTGACTGTCCCTGTTGTTATTGACCTGTCCCCTGTTGTTATTGACCTGTCCCCCGTTGTTATTGACCTGTCCCTGTTGTTATTGACCTGTCCCCTGTTGTTATTGAGCTGTCCCCTGCTGTTACTGACCTGTCCCCTGTAGTTATTGACCTGTCCCCCGTTATTATTGACCTGTCCCCCAATGTTACTGACCTGTCCCCTGTTGTTATTGACCTGTCCCCGGTTGTTATTGACCTGACCCCTGTTGTTATTGACTCGTCCCCATTGTTATTGACCTGTACCCATTGTTATTGACCTGCCCCTCCCTTGTAATTGACCTGTTCCCCATTGTTATTGAATTGTCCCCAGTTGTTTTTGACCTGTTCCCCGTTGTTATTGACCTGTCCTTGTTGTTATTGACCTGTCCCCCGTTGTTATAGACCTGTCCCCGTTGTTACTGACCTGTCCCCCGTTATTATTGACCTGTCCTTGTTGTTATTGACCTGTCCGCCGTTGTTATAGACCTGTCCCCGTTGTTACTGACCTGTCCCCCGTTGTTACTGACCAGTCCCCCGTTGTTGCTGACCTGCTCTTGTTGTTATTGACCTGCCCCCCGTTGTTATTGACCTGTCACCCGTTCTTACTGACCTGTCCCTCTTGTTATTGACATGTCACCCGTTGTTACTGACCTTTTCCCCGTTGTTATTGACCTGTCCCAGGTTGTTATTGACTGTCCCCCATTGTTATTAACATGTCTCCATTGTTATTGACCTGTCACCCATTGTTATTGACCTGTCCCCAGTTGTTATTGACCTTTCCCCCGTTGTTATTGACCTTTCCCCGTTGTTATTGACTTAGCCTTTTGTTATTGACCTGTCCCCCGTTATTATTGACCTGTCCCCCGTTGTTATTGACCTGTCCCCTGTTGTTATTGACATTTTCACTGTTGGTATTGACATGAGCCCATTGTTATTGACCTATCCCCTGTTGTAATTTACCTGCGCCCGTTGTTATTGACCTGTCCCCTGTTGTTATTGTCCTGTCCCATCCATTGTTATTGACCTGTCCCCGTTGTTACTGACCTGTCCCACCCGTCGTTATTGACCTGTCCCTGTTGATATTGACCTGTCCCCCGTCGTTTTTGACCTTGCCCCGTTATTATTGACTTTTTGTCCCTCTTGTATTGACCTGTCCCCAGTTGTTTTTGACCTGTCCCTGTTGATATTGACCTGAGCCTGTTGTTATTGAACTATCCCCTGTTGTTATTGACCTATCCCCGTTGTTATTGACCTGTCCCCCCTCTTGTTATTGTCCTGTTCTCCGTTGTTAATGAATTGTCCCCAGTTGCTATTGACTGTCCCTGTTGTTATTGACCTGTCCCCCCTTGTTATTGATCTGTCCCCTGTTGTTATTGACCTATCCCCGTTGTTATTGACCTCTCCCCTGTTGTTATCGACCTGTCCCCCTTTATTATTGACCTGTCCCCCGCTGTAACTGACCTTTTCCCCGTTGTTATTGACCTGTCCCAGGTTGTTATTGACTGTCCCCCATTGTTATTAACATGTCTCCATTGTTATTGACCTGTCCCCAGTTGTTATTGACCTGTCCCCAGTTGTTATTGACCTTTCCCCCGTTGTTATTCACCTTTCCCCGTTGTTATTGACCTGTCTCCCATTGATATTGACCTGTGCTCGTTGTTATTGACCTGTCCCCCATTGTTATTGATCTGACCCCATTGTTATTGACCTGTTCCCCATTGTTATTGACCTGTCCGGGTTGTTATTGACCTGTCCCTCATTGTTATTCACCTGTCCCCGTTGTTATTGACCTGTCCCCGTTGTTATTGACCTCTCCCCTGTTGTTATCGACCTGTCCCCCTTTATTATTGACCTGTCCCCCGCTGTTACTGACCTATTCCCCGTTGTTATTGACCTGTCCCAGGTTGTTATTGACCTGTCCCCCATTGTTATTAACATGTCCCCATTGTTATTGACCTGTCCCCAGTTGTTATTGAGCTGTCCCCTGCTGTTACTGACCTGTCCCCTGTAGTTTTTGACACGTCCCCCGTTATTATTGACCTGTCCCCCAATGTTACTGACCTGTGCCCTGTTGTTATTGACCTGTCCGCGGTTGTTATTGACCTGACCCCTGTTGTTATTGACTCGTCCCCATTGTTATTGACCTGTACCCATTGTTATTGACCTGCCGCTCCCTTGTTATTGACCTGTTCCCCATTGTTTTTGAATTGTCCCCCCACCGTGTAATTGACCTGTTCCCCGTTGTTACTGACCTGTCCCACCCGTCGTTATTGACCTGTCCCTGTTGATATTGACCTGTCCCCCGTCGTTTTTGACCTTGCCCCGTTATTATTGACTTTTTGTCCCTCTTGTATTGACCTGTCCCCAGTTGTTTTTGACCTGTCCCTGTTGATATTGACCTGAGCCTGTTGTTATTGAACTATCCCCTGTTGTTATTGACCCCTCCCCGTTGTTATTGACCTGTCCCCCCTCTTGTTATTGTCCTGTTCTCCGTTGTTAATGAATTGTCCCCAGTTGCTATTGACTGTCCCTGTTGTTATTGACCTGTCCCCCCTTGTTATTGACCTGTCCCCTGTTGTTATTGACCTGTTCCCCGTTGTTATTGACCTGTTCCCCGTTGTTATTGACCTGTCCTTGTTGTTATTGACCTGTCCCCAGTTGTTATTGACCTTTCCCCCGTTGTTATTGACCTTTCCCCCGTTGTTATTCACCTTTCCCCGTTGTTATTGACCTGTCTCCCATTGATATTGACCTGTGCCGTTGTTATTGACCTGTCCCCCATTGTTATTGATCTGACCCCGTTGTTATTGACCTGTCCCCCATTGTTATTAACATGTCCCCATTGTTATTGACCTTTCCCCAGTTGTTATTGAGCTGTCCCCTGCTGTTACTGACCTGTCCCCTGTAGTTTTTGACCTGTCCCCCGTTATTATTGACCTGTCCCCCAATGTTATTGACCTGTGCCCTGTTGTTATTGACCTGTCCCCGGTTGTTATTGACCTGACCCCTGTTGTTATTGGCTCGTCCCCATTGTTATTGACCTGTAACCATTGTTATTGACCTGCCCCTCCCTTGTTATTGACCTGTTCCCCATTGTTATTGAATTGTCCCCAGTTGTTTTTGACCTGTTCCCCGTTGTTATTGACCTGTCCCCCGTTGTTATAGACCTGTCCCCGTTGTTACTGACCTGTCCCCCGTTATTATTGACCTGTCCCTGTTGTTATTGACCTGTCCCTGTTGTTATTGACCTGTCCCCCGTTGTTACTGACCAGTCCCCCGTTGTTACTGACCTGCCCTTGTTGTTATTGACCTGCCCCCCGTTGTTATTGACCTGTCCCCCGTTCTTACTGACCTGTCCCTGTTGTTATTGACATGTCACCCGTTGTTGCTGACCTTTTCCCCATTGTTATTGACCTGTCCCAGGTTGTTATTGACTGACCCCATTGTTATTAACATGTCTCCATTGTTATTGTGATGTACCCCATTGTTATTGACCCGTCCCCAGTTGTTATTGACCAGTGCCCGTTGTTTTTGACCTCTCCCCTGTTGTTATCGACCTGTCCGCCTTTATTATTGACCTGTCCCCCGCTGTAACTGACCTTTTCCCCGTTGTTATTGACCTGTCCCAGGTTGTTATTGACTGTCCCCCATTGTTATTAACATGTTTCCATTGTTATTGACCTGTCCCCAGGTGTTATTGACCTGTCCCCAGTTGTTATTGACCTTTCCCCCGTTGTTATTCACCTTTCCCCGTTGTTATTGACCTGTCTCCCATTGACATTGACCTGTGCTCGTTGTTATTGACCTGTCCCCCATTGTTATTGATCTGACCCCATTGTTATTGACCTGTTCCCCATTGTTATTGACCTGTCCGGGTTGTTATTGACCTGTTCCTCATTGTTATTCACCTGTCCCCGTTGTTATTGACCTGTCCCCGTTGTTATTGACCTCTCCCCTGTTGTTATCGACCTGTCCCCCTTTATTATTGACCTGTCCCCCGCTGTTACTGACCTATTCCCCGTTGTTATTGACCTGTCCCAGGTTGTTATTGACCTGTCCCCCATTGTTATTAACATGTCCCCATTGTTATTGACCTGTCCCCAGTTGTTATTGAGCTGTCCCCTGCTGTTACTGACCTGTCCCCTGTAGTTTTTGACACGTCCCCCGTTATTATTGACCTGTCCCCCAATGTTACTGACCTGTGCCCTGTTGTTATTGACCTGTCCCCGGTTGTTATTGACCTGACCCCTGTTGTTATTGACTCGTCCCCATTGTTATTGACCTGTACCCATTGTTATTGACCTGCCGCTCCCTTGTTATTGACCTGTTCCCCATTGTTTTTGAATTGTCCCCCCACCGTGTAATTGACCTGTTCCCCGTTGTTACTGACCTGTCCCACCCGTCGTTATTGACCTGTCCCTGTTGATATTGACCTGTCCCCCGTCGTTTTTGACCTTGCCCCGTTATTATTGACTTTTTGTCCCTCTTGTATTGACCTGTCCCCAGTTGTTTTTGACCTGTCCCTGTTGATATTGACCTGAGCCTGTTGTTATTGAACTATCCCCTGTTGTTATTGACCTCTCCCCGTTGTTATTGACCTGTCCCCCCTCTTGTTATTGTCCTGTTCTCCGTTGTTAATGAATTGTCCCCAGTTGCTATAGACTGTCCCTGTTGTTATTGACCTGTCCCCCCTTGTTATTGACCTGTCCCCTGTTGTTATTGACCTGTTCCCCGTTGTTATTGACCTGTCCTTGTTGTTATTGACCTGTCCCCAGTTGTTATTGACCTTTCCCCCGTTGTTATTGGCCTTTCCCCCGTTGTTATTGACCTGTCCCAGGTTGTTATTGACCTGTCCCCCATTGTTATTAACATGTCCCCATTGTTATTGACCTGTCCCCAGTTGTTATTGAGCTGTCCCCTGCTGTTACTGACCTGTCCCCTGTAGTTTTTGACCTGTCCCCCGTTATTATTGACCTGTCCCCCAATGTTACTGACCTTTGCCCTGTTGTTATTGACCTGTCCCCGGTTGTTATTGACCTGACCCCTGTTGTTATTGACTCGTCCCCATTGTTATTGACCTGTACCCATTGTTATTGATCTGCCCCTCCCTTGTTATTGACCTGTTCCCCATTGTTATTGAATTGTCCCCAGTTGTTTTTGACCTGTTGCCCGTTGTTATTGACCTGTCCCCAGTTGTTATTGACTGTCCCCCATTGTTAATAACATGTCTCCATTGTTATTGACCTGTCCCCCATTGTTATTGACCTGTCCCCAGTTGTTATTGACCTTTCCCCCGTTGTTATTGACCTTTACCCGTTGTTATTGACTTAGCCTTTTGTTATTGACCTGTCCCCCATTATTATTCACCTGTCCCCCGTTGTTATTGACCTGTCCCCCAATGTTACTGACCTGTGCCCTGTTGTTATTGACCTGTCCCCGGTTGTTATTGACCTGACCCCTGTTGTTATTGACTCGTCCCCATTGTTATTGACCTGTACCCATTGTTATTGATCTGCCCCTCCCTTGTTATTGACCTGTTCCCCATTGTTATTGAATTGTCCCCAGTTGTTTTTGACCTGTTGCCCGTTGTTATTGACCTGTCCCCAGTTGTTATTGACTGTCCCCCATTGTTAATAACATGTCTCCATTGTTATTGACCTGTCCCCCATTGTTATTGACCTGTCCCCAGTTGTTATTGACCTTTCCCCCGTTGTTATTGACCTTTACCCGTTGTTATTGACTTAGCCTTTTGTTATTGACCTGTCCCCCATTATTATTCACCTGTCCCCCGTTGTTATTGACCTGTCCCCTGTTGTTATTGACATTTTCACTGTTGCTATTGACATGAGCCCATTGTTATTGACCTATCCCCTGTTGTAATTTACCTGCGCCCGTTGTTATTGACCTGTCCCCTGTTGTTATTGTCCTGTCCCATCCGTTGTTATTGACCTGTCCCCGTTGTTACTGACTCGTCCCCATTGTTACTGACCTGTTCCCATTGTTATTGACCTGCCCCTCCCTTGTTATTGACCTGTTCCCCATTGTTATTGAATTGTCCCCAGTTGTTTTTGACCTGTCCCTGTTGTTATTGACCTGTCCCCCGTTGTTATTGACCTGTCGCCCCACCATTTAATTGACCTGTTCCCCGTTGTTATTGACCTGACCTTGTTCTTATTGACCTGTCCCCCGTTGTTATAGATCTGTCCCCGTTGTTACTGACCTGTCCCCCGTTATTATTGACGTGTCCCTGTTGTTATTAACCTGTCCCCGTTGTTATTGACCTGTCCCCCGTTATTATTGACCTGTCCCCCGTTGTTATTGACCTTTCCCATGTTGTTATTGACATGAGCCCATTGTTAATGACCTATTCCCAGTTGTTATTGACTTGTCCCCCGTCATTATTGACCTGTCCCCCGTTGTCATTGACCTGTGAACGTTGTTTTTGACCTGTCCCCCGTTGTTATTGACCTGTCCCCCGTTATTATTTACCTGTCCCTGTTGTTATTGACCTGTCCCCTGATGTTATTAACCTGTCCCTGTTGTTAATGACTTTGCCTTTTGTTATCGACCTGTCCCCCGTTGTTATTGACCTGTACCCTGTTTTTATTGACCTTTCCCCTGTTGGTATTGACATGAGCCCATTGTTATTGACCTATCCCCTGTTGTAATTTACCTGCGCCCGTTGTTATTGACCTGTCCCCTGTTGTTATTGGCCTGTCCCACCCGTTGTTATTGACCTGTACTCGATTGTTATTGACCTGTGCTCGTTGTTATTGACCTGTCCCCCGTTGTTATTAAAATGTCCCCATTGTTATTGACCTGCCCCCCACCTTGTTATTGACCTGTCTCCAGTTGTTATTGACCTTTCCCCCGTTGTTATTGACCTGTCCCCGTTGTTATTGACCTGTCCCACACTGATATTGGCCTGTCCCCTATTGTAATTGAAGTGTCCCCCATTGTTATTGACCTGTCCCCGTTGTTATTGACCTGTACCCCATTGTTATTGGCCTGTCCCCTATTGTGATTGAAGTGTCCCCCATTGTTATTGACCTGTCCCCGTTGTTATTGACCTGTACCCCATTGTTATTGACCTGTCTCCCGTTGTTATTGGCCTGTCCCCTAATGTGATTGAAGTGTCCCCCATTGTTATTGACCTGTCCCCATTGTTATTGACCTGTACCCCATTGTTATTGACCTGTGCTCGTTGTTATTGACCTGTCCCTCATTGTTATTGACCTTTCCCCCTTGTTGTTGACCTGTCCCCTGTTGTTATTGACCTGTCCCCAGTTGTTATTGACCTGTCCCCCGTTGTTATTGGCCCGTCCCCTGTTGTTATTGACCTGTCCCCCGTTATTATTGACCTGTCCCCCGTTAATGATGACTTGTCCCCAGTTGTTATTGACCTGTTCCCCGTTGTTATTGACCTGTTCCCCGTTATTATTGACCTGTCACCAGTTGTTATTGACCTGTCCCTGTTGTTATTGACATATCCCCTGTTGTTATTGACCTATCCTCTGTTGTTATTAACCTGTCCCCGTTATTATTGACTTGTCCCTGTTGTTATTGACCTGTCCCCTGTTGTTATTGACCAGTCCCCCATTGTTATTGACCTGTCCCCCGTTGTTATTGACCTGACCCCATTGTTATTGACCTGTCCCCCGTTGTTATTGACCTGTCCCCCATTGTGATTGTCCTGTCCCCTGTTGTTATTGACTCGTCCCCATTGTTATTGACATCTCCCATTGTTATTGACCTGTCCCCCGTTGTTATTGAATTGTCCCCAGTTGTTATTGACCAGTCCTCCGTTATTATAGACTTGTTCCCCATTGTTATTGACCTGTCCCCCGTTGTTATTGACCTGTCCCCCGTTGTTATTGACCTGTCACCGTTATTTTTGAGCTGTCCCCCGTTGTTATTGACCTGTCCCCCATTGTTATTAACCGGTCCCCGTTGTTATTGACCTGAGCCCCGTTATTATTGACTTGTCCCCCGTTGTTATTGGCCTGTCCCCTGTTTTTAATGACCTCTCTCCTGTTATTATTGACCTATCCCCTATTGTTATTGACCTGTCCCTGTTGTTATTGATCTGGGACTGTTGTGATTGACCTGTCCCCCGTTGTTATTGTCCTATCCCCCGTTGTTACTGACCTGTCCCCGGTGTTATTGACCTGTCCCCCGTTGTTATTGACCTGTCCCTGTTGTTAGTGACCTGTCCCCCGTTATTATTGACCTGTCCCCAGTTGTTATTGACCTTTCCCCCGTTGTTACTGACCTGTCCCCTGTTGTTATTGACCTGTCCCCCGTTGTTATTGACCTGTCCCTGTTGTTAGTGACCTGTCCCCCGTTATTATTGACCTGTCCCCAGTTGTTATTGACCTTTCCCCCGTTGTTATTGGCCTGTCCCCTGTTGTTATTGACCTGTCCCCTGTTGTTATTGACCTGTCCCTGTTGTTTATAACCTGTAACCCGTTGTTATTGACCTTTCCCCTGTTGTTACTGACCTGTCCGCTATTGTGATTGACCTGACCCCCGTTGTTATTGACCTGTCCCCCATTATTATTGACCTGTCCCCCGTTGTCATTGACCTGTCACCGTTGTTTTTGACCTGTCCCCCGTTGTTATTGTCCTGTCCCCTATTATTATTGACCTGTCCACTGTTGTTATTGACCTGTCCCTGTGGTTATTGACCTGTCCCTGTTGTTATTGACTTAGCCTTTTGTTATTGACCTGTCCCCCGTTATTATTGACCTGTCCCCTGTTGTTATTGACATTTCCCCTGTTGGTATTGACATGAGCCCATTGTTATTGACCTCTCCCCGTTGTTATTGACCTGTCCCCCCTCTTGCTATTGACGTGTTCTCCGTTGTTAATGAATTGTCCCCAGTTGCTATTGACTGTCCCTGTTGATATTGACCTGTCCCCCCTTGATATTGGCCTGTCCCCTCTTGTTATTGACCTGTCCCCCGTTGTTATTGACCTGTCCCTGTTGTTATTGACCTGTCCCCTGTTGTTATTGACCTGTCCCCTGCTGTTTCTGACCTGTCCCCTGTAGTTATTGACCTGTCCCCCGTTATTATTGACCTGTCCCCCGTTATTATTGACCTGTCCCCCAATGTTACTGACCTGTCCCCTGTTGTTATTGGCCTGTCCCTGGGTGTTATTGACCTGACCCCTGTTGTTATTGACTCGTCCCCATTGTTATTGATCTGTACACATTGTTATTGACCTGCCCCTCCCTTGTTATTGACCTGTTCCCTATTGTTATTGAATTGTCCCCAGTTGTTTTTGACCTGTCCCTGTTGTTATTGACCTGTCCCCCGTTATTATTGACCTGTCCCCCGTTGTTATTAATCTGTCCCTGTTGTTATTGTCCTGAACCTTTTGTTATTGACATCTCCCCCGTTATTATTGACCTGTCCCCTATTGTTATTAATCTGTCCCTGTTGTTATTGTCCTGAACCTTTTGTTATTGACATGTCCCCCGTTATTATTGACCTGTCCCCTGTTGTTATTGACCTTTCCCAGGTTGTTATTGACATGAGCCCATTCTTAATGACCTATTCCCTGTTGTTATTGACTTGTCCCCCGTCATTATTGACCTGTCCCCCGTTGTCATTGACCTGTGAACGTTGTTTTTGACCTGTCCCCCGTTGTTATTGACCTGTCCCCCGTTATTATTTACCTGTCCCTGTTGTTATTGACCTGTCTCCTGTTGTTATTAACCTGTCCCTGTTGTTAATGACTTTGCCTTTTGTTATTGACCTGTCCCCCGTTGTTATTGACCTGTACCCTGTTTTTATTGACCTTTCCCCTGTTGGTATTGACATGAGCCAATTGTTATTGACCTATCCCCTGTTGTAATTTACCTGCGCCCGTTGTTATTGACCTGTCCCCTGTTGTTATTGGCCTGTCCCACCCGTTGTTATTGACCTGTACTCCATTGTTATTGACCTGTCCCCCGTTGTTATTAAAATGTCCCCATTGTTATTGACCTGTGCTCGTTGTTATTGACCTGTCCCTCATTGTTATTGACCTTTCCCCCGTTGTTATTGACCTGTCCCTGTTGTTACTGACCTGTCCCCTATTGTTATTAATCTGTCCCTTTTGTTATTGTCCTTAACCTTTTGTTATTGACATGTCCCCCGTTATTATTGACCCTTCCCCTGTTGTTATTGACCTTTCCCATGTTGTTATTGACATGAGCCCATTGTTAATGACCTATTCCCTGTTGTTATTGACTTGTCCCCCGTCATTATTGACCTGTCCCCCGTTGTCATTGACCTGTCCCACATTGATATTGACCTGTGCTCGTTGTTATTGAACTGTCCTCGTTGTTATTGACCTGTCCCTCATTGTTATGGACCTGTCCCTGTTGTTATTGACCTGTCCCCAGTTGTTATTGACCTGTCCCCCGTTGTTTTTGACCTGTCCCCCGTTATTATTGACCTGTCCCCCGTTAATAATGACTTGTCCCCCATTGTTATTGACCTGTCCCCCGTTGTTATTGGCCTGTCCACTATTGTGATTGAAGTGTCCCCCATTGTTATTGACCTGTCCCCGTTGTTATTGACCTGTACCCCATTGTTATTGACCTGTGCTCGTTGTTATTGACCTGTCCCCCATTGTTATTGACCTGTCCCCGTTGTTATTGACCTGTCCCCCATTGTTATTGACCTGTGCTCGTTGTTATTGACCTGTCCCTCATTGTTACTGACCTGTCCCCCGTTGTTATTGACCTGTCCCTGTTGTTATTAACCTGTCCCCGTTGTTATTGACCTGTCCCCCGTTATTATTGACCTGTCCCCCGTTGTTATTAATCTGTCCCTGTTGTTATTGTCCTGAACCTTTTGTTATTGACATCTCCCCCGTTATTATTGACCTGTCCCCTATTGTTATTAATCTGTCCCTGTTGTTATTGTCCTGAACCTTTTGTTATTGACATGTCCCCCGTTATTATTGACCTGTCCCCTGTTGTTATTGACCTTTCCCAGGTTGTTATTGACATGAGCCCATTCTTAATGACCTATTCCCTGTTGTTATTGACTTGTCCCCCGTCATTATTGACCTGTCCCCCGTTGTCATTGACCTGTGAACGTTGTTTTTGACCTGTCCCCCGTTGTTATTGACCTGTCCCCCGTTATTATTTACCTGTCCCTGTTGTTATTGACCTGTCTCCTGTTGTTATTAACCTGTCCCTGTTGTTAATGACTTTGCCTTTTGTTATTGACCTGTCCCCCGTTGTTATTGACTTGTACCCTGTTTTTATTGACCTTTCCCCTGTTGGTATTGACATGAGCCCATTGTTATTGACCTATCCCCTGTTGTAATTTACCTGCGCCCGTTGTTATTGACCTGTCCCCTGTTGTTATTGGCCTGTCCCACCCGTTGTTATTGACCTGTACTCCATTGTTATTGACCTGTGCTCGTTGTTATTGACCTGTCCCCCGTTGTTATTAAAATGTCCCCATTGTTATTGACCTGCCCTCCACCTTGTTATTGACCTGTCTCCAGTTGTTATTGACCTTTCCCCCGTTGTTATTGACCTGTCCCTGTTGTTACTGACCTGTCCCCTATTGTTATTAATCTGTCCCTGTTGTTATTGTCCTGAACCTTTTGTTATTGACATGTCCCCCGTTATTATTGACCTTTCCCCTGTTGTTATTGACCTTTCCCATGTTGTTATTGACATGAGCCCATTGTTAATGACCTATTCCCTGTTGTTATTGACTTGTCCCCCGTCATTATTGACCTGTCCCCCGTTGTCATTGACCTGTCCCACATTGATATTGACCTGTGCTCGTTGTTATTGAACTGTCCTCGTTGTTATTGACCTGTCCCTCATTGTTATGGACCTGTCCCTGTTGTTATTGACCTGTCCCCAGTTGTTATTGACCTGTCCCCCGTTGTTTTTGACCTGTCCCCCGTTATTATTGACCTGTCCCCCGTTAATAATGACTTGTCCCCCATTGTTATTGACCTGTCCCCCGTTGTTATTGGCCTGTCCACTATTGTGATTGAAGTGTCCCCCATTGTTATTGACCTGTCCCCGTTGTTATTGACCTGTACCCCATTGTTATTGACCTGTGCTCGTTGTTATTGACCTGTCCCCCATTGTTATTGACCTGTCCCCGTTGTTATTGACCTGTCCCCCATTGTTATTGACCTGTGCTCGTTGTTATTGACCTGTCCCTCATTGTTATTGACCTTTCCCCCTTGTTATTGACCTGTCCCCTGTTGTTATTGACCTGTCCCCTGTTGTTATAGACGTGTGCCCTGTTTTTATTGACCTTACCCCGTTGTTATTTACCTGTCCCCTGTTGTTATTGACCAGTCCCCCATTGTTATTGACCTGTCCCCCGTTGTTATTGTCCTGACCACATTGTTATTGACCTGTCCCCCGTTGTTATTGACCTATCCCTGTTGTTATTGACCTGTCCCCCGTCGTTTTTGACCTTGCCCCGTTATTATTGACTTTTTGTCCCTCATGTATTGACCTGACCCCAGTTGTTATTGACCTGTCCCTGTTGATATTGACCTGAGCCTGTTGTTATTGACCTCTCTCCGTTGTTATTGACCTGTTCTCCGTTGTTAATGAATTGTCCCCAGTTGCTATTGACTGTCCCTGTTGTTATTGACCTGTCCCCTGTTGTTATTGACCTGTCCCCCGTTGTTATTGACCTGTCCCTGTTGTTATTGACCTGTCCCCTGTTGTTATTGAGCTGTCCCCTGCTGTTACTGACCTGTCCCCTGTTGTTATTGACCTGTCCCCGGTTGTTATTGACCTGACCCCTGTTGTTATTGACCTGACCCCTGTTGTTATTGACTCGTCCCCATTGTTATTGACCTGTACCCATTGTTATTGACCTGCCCCTCCCTTGTTATTGACCTGTTCCCCATTGTTATTGAATTGTCCCCAGTTGTTTTTGACCTGTTCCCCGTTGTTATTGACCTGTCCTTGTTGTTATTGACCTGTCCCCCGTTGTTATAGACCTGTCCCCGTTGTTACTGACCTGTCCCCCGTTATTATTGACCTGTCCTTGTTGTTATTGACCTGTCCCCCGTTGTTATAGACCTGTCCCCGTTGTTACTGACCTTTCCCCCGTTGTTACTGACCAGTCCCCCGTTGTTACTGACCTGCTCTTGTTGTTATTGACCTGCCCCCCGTTGTTATTGACCTGTCCCCCGTTCTTACTGACCTGTCCCTGTTTTTATTGACATGTCACCCGTTGTTACTGACCTTTTCCCCGTTGTTATTGACCCGTCCCAGGTTGTTATTGACTGACCCCATTGTTATTAACATGTCTCCATTGTTATTGACCTGTCCCCCATTGTTATTGACCTGTCCCCAGTTGTTATTGACCTGTCCCCGTTGTTATTGACCTCTCCCCTGTTGTTATCGACCTGTCCCCCTTTATTATTGACCCGTCCCCCGCTGTTACTGACCTTTTCCCCGTTGTTATTGACCTGTCCCAGGTTGTTATTGACTGTCCCCCATTGTTATTAACATGTCTCCATTGTTATTGACCTGTCACCCATTGTTATTGACCTGTCCCCAGTTGTTATTGACCTTTCCCCCGTTGTTATTGACCTTTCCCCGTTGTTATTGACTTAGCCTTTTGTTATTGACCTGTCCCCCGTTATTATTGACCTGTCCCCCGTTGTTATTGACCTGTCCCCTGTTGTTATTGACATTTTCACTGTTGGTATTGACATGAGCCCATTGTTATTGACCTATCCCCTGTTGTAATTTACCTGCGCCCGTTGTTATTGACCTGTCCCCTGTTGTTATTGTCCTGTCCCATCCGTTGTTATTGACCTGTCCCCGTTGTTACTGACCTGTCCCACCCGTCGTTATTGACCTGTCCCTGTTGATATTGACCTGTCCCCCGTCGTTTTTGACCTTGCCCCGTTATTATTGACTTTTTGTCCCTCTTGTATTGACCTGTCCCCAGTTGTTTTTGACCTGTCCCTGTTGATATTGACCTGAGCCTGTTGTTATTGAACTATCCCCTGTTGTTATTGACCTCTCCCCGTTGTTATTGACCTGTCCCCCCTCTTGTTATTGACCTGTTCTCCGTTGTTAATGAATTGTCCCCAGTTGCTATTGACTGTCCCTGTTGTTATTGACCTGTCCCCCCTTGTTATTGACCTGTCCCCTGTTGTTATTGACCTGTCCCCGTTGTTATTGACCTCTCCTCTGTTGTTATCGACCTGTCCCCCTTTATTATTGACCTGTCCCCCGCTGTAACTGACCTTTTCCCCGTTGTTATTGACCTGTCCCAGGTTGTTATTGACTGTCCCCCATTGTTATTAACATGTCTCCATTGTTATTGACCTGTCCCCCATTGTTATTGACCTGTCCCAGGTTGTTATTGACTGTCCCCCATTGTTATTAACATGTCTCCATTGTTATTGAAGTGTCCCCAGTTGTTATTGACCTGTCCCCAGTTGTTATTGACCTTTCCCCCGTTGTTATTCACCTTTCCCCGTTGTTATTGACCTGTCTCCCATTGATATTGACCTGTGCTCGTTGTTATTGACCTGTCCCCCATTGTTATTGATCTGACCCCATTGTTATTGACCTGTTCCCCATTGTTATTGACCTGTCCGGGTTGTTATTGACCTGTCCCTCATTGTTATTCACCTGTCCCCGTTGTTATTGACCTGTCCCCATTGTTATTGACCTGTCCCCAGTTGTTATTGAGCTGTCCCCTGCTGTTACTGACCTGTCCCCTGTAGTTTTTGACACGTCCCCCGTTATTATTGACCTGTCCCCCAATGTTACTGACCTGTGCCCTGTTGTTATTGACCTGTCCCCGGTTGTTATTGACCTGACCCCTGTTGTTATTGACCTGTCCCTGTTGTTTATAACCTGTAACCCGTTGTTATTGACCTTTCCCCTGTTGTTACTGACCTGTCCGCTATTGTGATTGACCTGACCCCCGTTGTTATTGACCTGTCCCCCATTATTATTGACCTGTCCCCCGTTGTCATTGACCTGTCACCGTTGTTTTTGACCTGTCCCCCGTTGTTATTGTCCTGTCCCCTATTATTATTGACCTGTCCACTGTTGTTATTGACCTGTCCCTGTGGTTATTGACCTGTCCCTGTTGTTATTGACTTAGCCTTTTGTTATTGACCTGTCCCCCGTTATTATTGACCTGTCCCCTGTTGTTATTGACATTTCCCCTGTTGGTATTGACATGAGCCCATTGTTATTGACCTATCCCCTGTTTTAATTTACCTGCGCCCGTTGTTATTGACCTGTCCCCTGTTGTTATTGACCTGTCCCATCTGTTGTTATTGACCTGTCTCCGGTGTTACTGACCTGTCCCACCCGTTGTTATTGACCTGTCCCTGTTGTTATTGACCTGTCCCCCGTCGTTTTTGAACTTGCCCCGTTATTATTGACTTTTTGTCCCTCTTGTATTGACCTGTCCCCAGTTGTTATTGACCTGTCCCTGTTGATATTGACCTGAGCCAGTTGTTATTGAACTATACCCTGTTGTTATTGACCTCTCCCCGTTGTTATTGACCTGTCCCCCCTCTTTCTAGACCTGTTCTCCGTTGTTAATGAATTGTCCCCAGTTGCTATTGACTGTCCCTGTTGATATTGACCTGTCCCCCCTTGATATTGGCCTGTCCCCTCTTGTTATTGACCTGTCCCCCGTTGTTATTGACCTGTCCCTGTTGTTATTGACCTGTCCCCTGTTGTTATTGACCTGTCCCCTGCTGTTTCTGACCTGTCCCCTGTAGTTATTGACCTGTCCCCCGTTATTATTGACCTGTCCCCCGTTATTATTGACCTGTCCCCCAATGTTACTGACCTGTCCCCTGTTGTTATTGGCCTGTCCCTGGGTGTTATTGACCTGACCCCTGTTGTTATTGACTCGTCCCCATTGTTATTGATCTGTACCCATCGTTATTGACCTGCCCCTCCCTTGTTATTGACCTGTTCCCCATTGTTATTGAATTGTCCCCAGTTGTTTTTGACCTGTCCCTGTTGTTATTGACCTGTCCCCCGTTGTTATTGACCTGTCCCCTCACCGTGTAATTGACCTGTTCCCCGTTGTTACTGACCTGACTTTGTTGTTATAGATCTGTCCCCCGTTGTTATAGATCTGTCCCCCGTTGTTACTGACCTGTCCCCCGTTGTTATTGACCTGTCCCTGTTGTTATTAACCTGTCCCCGTTGTTATTGACCTGTCCCCCGTTATTATTGACCTGTCCCCCGTTGTTATTAATCTGTCCCTGTTGTTATTGTCCTGAACCTTTTGTTATTGACATCTCCCCCGTTATTATTGACCTGTCCCCTATTGTTATTAATCTGTCCCTGTTGTTATTGTCCTGAACCTTTTGTTATTGACATGTCCCCCGTTATTATTGACCTGTCCCCTGTTGTTATTGACCTTTCCCAGGTTGTTATTGACATGAGCCCATTCTTAATGACCTATTCCCTGTTGTTATTGACTTGTCCCCCGTCATTATTGACCTGTCCCCCGTTGTCATTGACCTGTGAACGTTGTTTTTGACCTGTCCCCCGTTGTTATTGACCTGTCCCCCGTTATTATTTACCTGTCCCTGTTGTTATTGACCTGTCTCCTGTTGTTATTAACCTGTCCCTGTTGTTAATGACTTTGCCTTTTGTTATTGACCTGTCCCCCGTTGTTATTGACTTGTACCCTGTTTTTATTGACCTTTCCCCTGTTGGTATTGACATGAGCCAATTGTTATTGACCTATCCCCTGTTGTAATTTACCTGCGCCCGTTGTTATTGACCTGTCCCCTGTTGTTATTGGCCTGTCCCACCCGTTGTTATTGACCTGTACTCCATTGTTATTGACCTGTGCTCGTTGTTATTGACCTGTCCCCCGTTGTTATTAAAATGTCCCCATTGTTATTGACCTGCCCTCCACCTTGTTATTGACCTGTCTCCAGTTGTTATTGACCTTTCCCCCGTTGTTATTGACCTGTCCCTGTTGTTACTGACCTGTCCCCTATTGTTATTAATCTGTCCCTGTTGTTATTGTCCTGAACCTTTTGTTATTGACATGTCCCCCGTTATTATTGACCTTTCCCCTGTTGTTATTGACCTTTCCCATGTTGTTATTGACATGAGCCCATTGTTAATGACCTATTCCCTGTTGTTATTGACTTGTCCCCCGTCATTATTGACCTGTCCCCCGTTGTCATTGACCTGTCCCACATTGATATTGACCTGTGCTCGTTGTTATTGAACTGTCCTCGTTGTTATTGACCTGTCCCTCATTGTTATGGACCTGTCCCTGTTGTTATTGACCTGTCCCCAGTTGTTATTGACCTGTCCCCCGTTGTTTTTGACCTGTCCCCCGTTATTATTGACCTGTCCCCCGTTAATAATGACTTGTCCCCCATTGTTATTGACCTGTCCCCCGTTGTTATTGGCCTGTCCACTATTGTGATTGAAGTGTCCCCCATTGTTATTGACCTGTCCCCGTTGTTATTGACCTGTACCCCATTGTTATTGACCTGTGCTCGTTGTTATTGACCTGTCCCCCATTGTTATTGACCTGTCCCCGTTGTTATTGACCTGTCCCCCATTGTTATTGACCTGTGCTCGTTGTTATTGACCTGTCCCTCATTGTTATTGACCTTTCCCCCTTGTTATTGACCTGTCCCCTGTTGTTATAGACGTGTGCCCTGTTTTTATTGACCTTACCCCGTTGTTATTTACCTGTCCCCTGTTGTTATTGACCAGTCCCCCATTGTTATTGACCTGACCCCCGTTGTTATTGTCCTGACCACATTGTTATTGACCTGTCCCCCGTTGTTATTGACCTATCCCTGTTGTTATTGACCTGTCCCCCGTCGTTTTTGACCTTGCCCCGTTATTATTGACTTTTTGTCCCTCATGTATTGACCTGACCCCAGTTGTTATTGACCTGTCCCTGTTGATATTGACCTGAGCCTGTTGTTATTGACCTCTCTCCGTTGTTATTGATCTGTTCTCCGTTGTTAATGAATTGTCCCCAGTTGCTATTGACTGTCCCTGTTGTTATTGACCTGTCCCCTGTTGTTATTGACCTGTCCCCCGTTGTTATTGACCTGTCCCTGTTGTTATTGACCTGTCCCCTGTTGTTATTGAGCTGTCCCCTGCTGTTACTGACCTGTCCCCTGTAGTTATTGACCTGTCCCCCGTTATTATTGACCTGTCCCCCAATGTTACTGACCTGTCCCCTGTTGTTATTGACCTGTCCCCGGTTGTTATTGACCTGACCCCTGTTGTTATTGACTCGTCCCCATTGTTATTGACCTGTACCCATTGTTATTGACCTGCCCCTCCCTTGTTATTGACCTGTTCCCCATTGTTATTGAATTGTCCCCAGTTGTTTTTGACCTGTTCCCCGTTGTTATTGACCTGTCCTTGTTGTTATTGACCTGTCCCCCGTTGTTATAGACCTGTCCCGGTTGTTACTGACCTGTCCCCCGTTATTATTGAACTGTCGTTGTTGTTATTGACCTGTCCCCCGTTGTTATAGACCTGTCCCCGTTGTTACTGACCTTTCCCCCGTTGTTACTGACCAGTCCCCCGTTGTTACTGACCTGCTCTTGTTGTTATTGACGTGCCCCCCGTTGTTATTGACCTGTCCCCCGTTCTTACTGACCTGTCCCTGTTGTTATTGACATGTCACCCGTTGTTACTGACCTTTTCCCCGTTGTTATTGACCCGTCCCAGGTTGTTATTGACTGACCCCATTGTTATTAACATGTCTCCATTGTTATTGACCTGTCCCCCATTGTTATTGACCTGTCCCCAGTTGTTATTGACCTGTCCCCGTTGTTATTGACCTCTCCCCTGTTGTTATCGACCTGTCCCCCTTTATTATTGACCCGTCCCCCGCTGTTACTGACCTTTTCCCCGTTGTTATTGACCTGTCCCAGGTTGTTATTGACTGTCCCCCATTGTTATTAACATTTCTCCATTGTTATTGACCTGTCACCCATTGTTATTGACCTGTCCCCAGTTGTTATTGACCTTTCCCCCGTTGTTATTGACCTTTCCCCGTTGTTATTGACTTAGCCTTTTGTTATTGACCTGTCCCCCGTTATTATTGACCTGTCCCCCGTTGTTATTGACCTGTCCCCTGTTGTTATTGACATTTTCACTGTTGGTATTGACATGTGCCCATTGTTATTGACCTATCCCCTGTTGTAATTTACCTGCGCCCGTTGTTATTGACCTGTCCCCTATTGTTATTGTCCTGTCCCATCCGTTGTTATTGACCTGTCCCCGTTGTTACTGACCTGTCCCACCCGTCGTTATTGACCTGTCCCTGTTGATATTGACCTGTCCCCCGTCGTTTTTGACCTTGCCCCGTTATTATTGACTTTTTGTCCCTCTTGTATTGACCTGTCCCCAGTTGTTTTTGACCTGTCCCTGTTGATATTGACCTGAGCCTGTTGTTATTGAACTATCCCCTGTTGTTATTGACCTCTCCCCGTTGTTATTGACCTGTCCCCCCTCTTGTTATTGACCTGTTCTCCGTTGTTAATGAATTGTCCCCAGTTGCTATTGACTGTCCCTGTTATTATTGACCTGTCCCCCCTTGTTATTGACCTGTCCCCTGTTGTTATTGACCTGTCCCCGTTATTATTGACCTCTCCTCTGTTGTTATCGACCTGTCCCCCTTTATTATTGACCTGTCCCCCGCTGTAACTGACCTTTTCCCCGTTGTTATTGACCTGTCCCAGGTTGTTATTGACTGTCCCCCATTGTTATTAACATGTCTCCATTGTTATTGACCTGTCCCCCATTGTTATTGACCTGTCCCAGGTTGTTATTGACTGTCCCCCATTGTTATTAACATGTCTCCATTGTTATTGAAGTGTCCCCAGTTGTTATTGACCTGTCCCCAGTTGTTATTGACCTTTCCCCCGTTGTTATTCACCTTTCCCCGTTGTTATTGACCTGTCTCCCATTGATATTGACCTGTGCTCGTTGTTATTGACCTGTCCCCCATTGTTATTGATCTGACCCCATTGTTATTGACCTGTTCCCCATTGTTATTGACCTGTCCGGGTTGTTATTGACCTGTCCCTCATTGTTATTCACCTGTCCCCGTTGTTATTGACCTGTCCCCGTTGTTATTGACCTCTCCCCTGTTGTTATCGACCTGTCCCCCTTTATTATTGACCTGTCCCCCGCTGTTACTGACCTATTCCCCGTTGTTATTGACCTGTCCCAGGTTGTTATTGACCTATCCCCCATTGTTATTAACATGTCCCCATTGTTATTGACCTGTCCCCAGTTGTTATTGAGCTGTCCCCTGCTGTTACTGACCTGTCCCCTGTAGTTTTTGACACGTCCCCCGTTATTATTGACCTGTCCCCCAATGTTACTGACCTGTGCCCTGTTGTTATTGACCTGTCCCCGGTTGTTATTGACCTGACCCCTGTTGTTATTGACTCGTCCCCATTGTTATTGACCTGTACCCATTGTTATTGACCTGCCGCTCCCTTGTTATTGACCTGTTCCCCATTGTTTTTGAATTGTCCCCCCACCGTGTAATTGACCTGTTCCCCGTTGTTACTGACCTGTCCCACCCGTCGTTATTGACCTGTCCCTGTTGATATTGACCTGTCCCCCGTCGTTTTTGACCTTGCCCCGTTATTATTGACTTTTTGTCCCTCTTGTATTGACCTGTCCCCAGTTGTTTTTGACCTGTCCCTTTTGATATTGACCTGAGCCTGTTGTTATTGAACTATCCCCTGTTGTTATTGACCTCTCCCCGTTGTTATTGACCTGTCCCCCCTCTTGTTATTGTCCTGTTCTCCGTTGTTAATGAATTGTCCCCAGTTGCTATTGACTGTCCCTGTTGTTATTGACCTGTCCCCCCTTGTTATTGACCTGTCCCCCCTTGTTATTGACCAGTCCCCTGTTGTTATTGACCTGTTCCCCGTTGTTATTGACCTGTCCTTGTTGTTATTGACCTGTCCCCAGTTGTTATTGACCTTTCCCCCGTTGTTATTGACCTTTCCCCCGTTGTTATTGACCTTTCCCCGTTGTTATTGACCTGTCTCCCATTGATATTGACCTGTGCCGTTGTTATTGACCTGTCCCCCATTGTTATTGATCTGACCCCGTTGTTATTGACCTGTCCCCCATTGTTATTAACATGTCCCCATTGTTATTGACCTTTCCCCAGTTGTTATTGAGCTGTCCCCTGCTGTTACTGACCTGTCCCCTGTAGTTTTTGACCTGTCTCCCGTTATTATTGACCTGTCCCCCAATGTTATTGACCTGTGCCCTGTTGTTATTGACCTGTCCCCGGTTGTTATTGACCTGACCCCTTTTGTTATTGGCTCGTCCCCATTGTTATTGACCTGTAACCATTGTTATTGACCTGCCCCTCCCTTGTTATTGACCTGTTCCCCATTGTTATTGAATTGTCCCCAGTTGTTTTTGACCTGTTCCCCGTTGTTATTGACCTGTCCCCCGTTGTTATAGACCTGTCCCCGTTGTTACTGACCTGTCCCCCGTTATTATTGTCCTGTCCCTGTTGTTATTGACCTGTCCCTGTTGTTATTGACCTGTCCCCCGTTGTTACTGACCAGTCCCCCGTTGTTACTGACCTGCCCTTGTTGTTATTGACCTGCCCCCCGTTGTTATTGACCTGTCCCCCGTTCTTACTGACCTGTCCCTGTTGTTATTGACATGTCACCCGTTGTTGCTGACCTTTTCCCCATTTTTATTGACCTGTCCCAGGTTGTTATTGACTGACCCCATTGTTATTAACATGTCTCCATTGTTATTGTGATGTACCCCATTGTTATTGACCCGTCCCCAGTTGTTATTGACCAGTGCCCGTTGTTTTTGACCTCTCCCCTGTTGTTATCGACCTGTCCGCCTTTATTATTGACCTGTCCCCCGCTGTAACTGACCTTTTCCCCGTTGTTATTGACCTGTCCCAGGTTGTTATTGACTGTCCCCCATTGTTATTAACATGTCTCCATTGTTATTGACCTGTCCCCAGTTGTTATTGACCTGTCCCCAGTTGTTATTGACCTTTCCCCCGTTGTTATTCACCTTTCCCCGTTGTTATTGACCTGTCTTCCATTGATATTGACCTGTGCTCGTTGTTATTGACCTGTCCCCCATTGTTATTGATCTGACCCCATTGTTATTGACCTGTTCCCCATTGTTATTGACCTGTCCGGGTTGTTATTGACCTGTCCCTCATTGTTATTCACCTGTCCCCGTTGTTATTGACCTGTCCCCGTTGTTATTGACCTCTCCCCTGTTGTTATCGACCTGTCCCCCTTTATTATTGACCTGTCCCCCGCTGTTACTGACCTATTCCCCGTTGTTATTGACCTGTCCCAGGTTGTTATTGACCTGTCCCCCATTGTTATTAACATGTCCCCATTGTTATTGACCTGTCCCCAGTTGTTATTGAGCTGTCCCCTGCTGTTACTGACCTGTCCCCTGTAGTTTTTGACACGTGCCCCGTTATTATTGACCTGTCCCCCAATGTTACTGACCTGTGCCCTGTTGTTATTGACCTGTCCCCGGTTGTTATTGACCTGACCCCTGTTGTTATTGACTCGTCCCCATTGTTATTGACCTGTACCCATTGTTATTGACCTGCCGCTCCCTTGTTATTGACCTGTTCCCCATTGTTTTTGAATTGTCCCCCCACCGTGTAATTGACCTGTTCCCCGTTGTTACTGACCTGTCCCACCCGTCGTTATTGACCTGTCCCTGTTGATATTGACCTGTCCCACGTCGTTTTTGACCTTGCCCCGTTATTATTGACTTTTTGTCCCTCTTGTATTGACCTGTCCCCAGTTGTTTTTGACCTGTCCCTGTTGATATTGACCTGAGCCTGTTGTTATTGAACTATCCCCTGTTGTTATTGACCTCTCCCCGTTGTTATTGACCTGTCCCCCCTCTTGTTATTGTCCTGTTCTCCGTTGTTAATGAATTGTCCCCAGTTGCTATTGACTGTCCCTGTTGTTATTGACCTGTCCCCCCTTGTTATTGACTTGTCCCCCCTTGTTATTGACCTGTCCACTGTTGTTATTGACCTGTTCCCCGTTGTTATTGACCGGTCCTTGTTGTTATTGACCTGTCCCCAGTTGTTATTGACCTTTCCCCCGTTGTTATTGACCTTTCCCCCGTTGTTATTGACCTTTCCCCGTTGTTATTGACCTGTCTCCCATTGATATTGACCTGCGCCGTTGTTATTGACCTGTCCCCCATTGTTATTGATCTGACCCCGTTGTTATTGACCTTTCCCCAGTTGTTATTGAGCTGTCCCCTGCTGTTACTGACCTGTCCCTGTAGTTTTTGACCTGTCCCCCGTTATTATTGACCTGTCCCCCAATGTTATTGACCTGTGCCCTGTTGTTATTGACCTGTCCCCGGTTGTTATTGACCTGACCCCTGTTGTTATTGGCTCGTCCCCATTGTTATTGACCTGTAACCATTGTTATTGACCTGCCCCTCCCTTATTATTGACCTGTTCCCCATTGTTATTGAATTGTCCCCAGTTGTTTTTGACCTGTTCCCCGTTGTTATTGACCTGTCCCCCGTTGTTATAGACCTGTCCCCGTTGTTACTGACCTGTCCCCCGTTATTATTGACCTGTCCCTGTTGTTATTGACCTGTCCCTGTTGTTATTGACCTGTCCCCCGTTGTTACTGACCAGTCCCCCGTTGTTACTGACCTGCCCTTGTTGTTATTGACCTGCCCCCCGTTGTTATTGACCTGTCCCCCGTTCTTACTGACCTGTCCCTGTTGTTATTGACATGTCACCCGTTGTTGCTGACCTTTTCCCCATTGTTATTGACCTGTCCCAGGTTGTTATTGACTGACCCCATTGTTATTAACATGTCTCCATTGTTATTGTGATGTACCCCATTGTTATTGACCAGTCCCCAGTTGTTATTGACCAGTGCCCGTTGTTTTTGACCTCTCCCCTGTCGTTATCGACCTGTCCGCCTTTATTATTGACCTGTCCCCCGCTGTAACTGACCTTTTCCCCGTTGTTATTGACCTGTCCCAGGTTGTTATTGACTGTCCCCCATTGTTATTAACATGTCTCCATTGTTATTGACCTGTCCCCAGTTGTTATTGACCTGTCCCCAGTTGTTATTGACCTTTCCCCCGTTGTTATTCACCTTTCCCCGTTGTTATTGACCTGTCTCCCATTGATATTGACCTGTGCTCGTTGTTATTGACCTGTCCCCCATTGTTATTGATCTGACCCCATTGTTATTGACCTGTTCCCCATTGTTATTGACCTGTCCGGGTTGTTATTGACCTGTCCCTCATTGTTATTCACCTGTCCCCGTTGTTATTGACCTGTCCCCGTTGTTATTGACCTCTCCCCTGTTGTTATCGACCTGTCCCCCTTTATTATTGACCTGTCCCCCGCTGTTACTGACCTATTCCCCGTTGTTATTGACCTGTCCCAGGTTGTTATTGACCTGTCCCCCATTGTTATTAACATGTCCCCATTGTTATTGACCTGTCCCCAGTTGTTATTGAGCTGTCCCCTGCTGTTACTGACCTGTCCCCTGTAGTTTTTGACACGTCCCCCGTTATTATTGACCTGTCCCCCAATGTTACTGACCTGTGCCCTGTTGTTATTGACCTGTCCCCGGTTGTTATTGACCTGACCCCTGTTGTTATTGACTCGTCCCCATTGTTATTGACCTGTACCCATTGTTATTGACCTGCCGCTCCCTTGTTATTGACCTGTTCCCCATTGTTTTTGAATTGTCCCCCCACCGTGTAATTGACCTGTTCCCCGTTGTTACTGACCTGTCCCACCCGTCGTTATTGACCTGTCCCTGTTGATATTGACCTGTCCCCCGTCGTTTTTGACCTTGCCCCGTTATTATTGACTTTTTGTCCCTCTTGTATTGACCTGTCCCCAGTTGTTTTTGACCTGTCCCTGTTGATATTGACCTGAGCCTGTTGTTATTGAACTATCCCCTGTTGTTATTGACCTCTCCCCGTTGTTATTGACCTGTCCCCCCTCTTGTTATTGTCCTGTTCTCCGTTGTTAATGAATTGTCCCCAGTTGCTATTGACTGTCCCTGTTGTTCTTGACCTGTCCCCCCTTGTTATTGACCTGTCCCCTGTTGTTATTGACCTGTTCCCCGTTGTTATTGACCTGTCCTTGTTGTTATTGACCTGTCCCCAGTTGTTATTGACCTGTCCCCCATTGTTATTAACATGTCCCCATTGTTATTGACCTGTCCCCAGTTGTTATTGAGCTGTCCCCTGCTGTTACTGACCTGTCCCCTGTAGTTTTTGACCTGTCCCCCGTTATTATTGACCTGTCCACAATGTTACTGACCTGTGCCCTGTTGTTATTGACCTGTCCCCGGTTGTTATTGACCTGACCCCTGTTGTTATTGACCCGTCCCCATTGTTATTGACCTGTACCCATTGTTATTGATCTGCCCCTCCCTTGTTATTGACCTGTTCCCCATTGTTATTGAATTGTCCCCAGTTGTTTTTGACCTGTTCCCCGTTGTTAATAACATGTCTCCATTGTTATTGACCTGTCCCCCATTGTTATTGACCTGTCCCCAGTTGTTATTGACCTTTCCCCCGTTGTTATTGACCTTTCCCCGTTGTTATTGACTTAGCCTTTTGTTATTGACCTGTCCCCCATTATTATTGACCTGTCCCCCGTTGTTATTGACCTGTCCCCTGTTGTTATTGACATTTTCACTGTTGGTATTGACATGAGCCCATTGTTATTGACCTATCCCCTGTTGTAATTTACCTGCGCCCGTTGTTATTGACCTGTCCCCTGTTGTTATTGTCCTGTCCCATCCGTTGTTATTGACCTGTCCCCGTTGTTACTGACCTGTCCCACCCGTCGTTATTGACCTGTCCCTGTTGTTATTGACCTGTCCCCCGTCGTTTTTGACCGTGCCCCGTTATTATTGACTTTTTGTCCCTCTTGTATTGACCTGTCCCCAGTTGTTTTTGACCTGTCCCTGTTGATATTGACCTGAGCCTGTTGTTATTGAACTATCCCCTGTTGTTATTGACCTCTCTCCGTTGTTATTGACCTGTCCCCCCCTCTTGTTATTGACCTGTTCTCCGTTGTTAATGAATTGTCCACAGTTGCTATTGACCTGTCCCCCCGTTGTTATTGACCTGTCCCCGGTTGTTATTGACCTGACCCCTGTTGTTATTGACTCGTCCCCATTGTTATTGACCTGTACCCATTGTTATTGACCTGCCGCTCCCTTGTTATTGACCTGTTCCCCATTGTTTTTGAATTGTCCCCCCACCGTGTAATTGACCTGTTCCCCGTTGTTACTGACCTGTCCCACCCGTCGTTATTGACCTGTCCCTGTTGATATTGACCTGTCCCCCGTCGTTTTTGACCTTGCCCCGTTATTATTGACTTTTTGTCCCTCTTGTATTGACCTGTCCCCAGTTGTTTTTGACCTGTCCCTGTTGATATTGACCTGAGCCTGTTGTTATTGAACTATCCCCTGTTGTTATTGACCTCTCCCCGTTGTTATTGACCTGTCCCCCCTCTTGTTATTGTCCTGTTCTCCGTTGTTAATGAATTGTCCCCAGTTGCTATTGACTGTCCCTGTTGTTCTTGACCTGTCCCCCCTTGTTATTGACCTGTCCCCTGTTGTTATTGACCTGTTCCCCGTTGTTATTGACCTGTCCTTGTTGTTATTGACCTGTCCCCAGTTGTTATTGACCTGTCCCCCATTGTTATTAACATGTCCCCATTGTTATTGACCTGTCCCCAGTTGTTATTGAGCTGTCCCCTGCTGTTACTGACCTGTCCCCTGTAGTTTTTGACCTGTCCCCCGTTATTATTGACCTGTCCACAATGTTACTGACCTGTGCCCTGTTGTTATTGACCTGTCCCCGGTTGTTATTGACCTGACCCCTGTTGTTATTGACCCGTCCCCATTGTTATTGACCTGTACCCATTGTTATTGATCTGCCCCTCCCTTGTTATTGACCTGTTCCCCATTGTTATTGAATTGTCCCCAGTTGTTTTTGACCTGTTCCCCGTTGTTAATAACATGTCTCCATTGTTATTGACCTGTCCCCCATTGTTATTGACCTGTCCCCAGTTGTTATTGACCTTTCCCCCGTTGTTATTGACCTTTCCCCGTTGTTATTGACTTAGCCTTTTGTTATTGACCTGTCCCCCATTATTATTGACCTGTCCCCCGTTGTTATTGACCTGTCCCCTGTTGTTATTGACATTTTCACTGTTGGTATTGACATGAGCCCATTGTTATTGACCTATCCCCTGTTGTAATTTACCTGCGCCCGTTGTTATTGACCTGTCCCCTGTTGTTATTGTCCTGTCCCATCCGTTGTTATTGACCTGTCCCCGTTGTTACTGACCTGTCCCACCCGTCGTTATTGACCTGTCCCTGTTGTTATTGACCTGTCCCCCGTCGTTTTTGACCTTGCCCCGTTATTATTGACTTTTTGTCCCTCTTGTATTGACCTGTCCCCAGTTGTTTTTGACCTGTCCCTGTTGATATTGACCTGAGCCTGTTGTTATTGAACTATCCCCTGTTGTTATTGACCTCTCTCCGTTGTTATTGACCTGTCCCCCCCTCTTGTTATTGACCTGTTCTCCGTTGTTAATGAATTGTCCACAGTTGCTATTGACCTGTCCCCCCGTTGTTATTGACCTGTCCTTGTTGTTATTGACCTGTCCCCAGTTGTTATTGACCTGTCCCCCATTGTTATTAACATGTCCCCATTGTTATTGACCTGTCCCCAGTTGTTATTGAGCTGTCCCCTGCTGTTACTGACCTGTCCCCTGTAGTTTTTGACCTGTCCCCCGTTATTATTGACCTGTCCACAATGTTACTGACCTGTGCCCTGTTGTTATTGACCTGTCCCCGGTTGTTATTGACCTGACCCCTGTTGTTATTGACCCGTCCCCATTGTTATTGACCTGTACCCATTGTTATTGATCTGCCCCTCCCTTGTTATTGACCTGTTCCCCATTGTTATTGAATTGTCCCCAGTTGTTTTTGACCTGTTCCCCGTTGTTAATAACATGTCTCCATTGTTATTGACCTGTCCCCCATTGTTATTGACCTGTCCCCAGTTGTTATTGACCTTTCCCCCGTTGTTATTGACCTTTCCCCGTTGTTATTGACTTAGCCTTTTGTTATTGACCTGTCCCCCATTATTATTGACCTGTCCCCCGTTGTTATTGACCTGTCCCCTGTTGTTATTGACATTTTCACTGTTGGTATTGACATGAGCCCATTGTTATTGACCTATCCCCTGTTGTAATTTACCTGCGCCCGTTGTTATTGACCTGTCCCCTGTTGTTATTGTCCTGTCCCATCCGTTGTTATTGACCTGTCCCCGTTGTTACTGACCTGTCCCACCCGTCGTTATTGACCTGTCCCTGTTGTTATTGACCTGTCCCCCGTCGTTTTTGACCTTGCCCCGTTATTATTGACTTTTTGTCCCTCTTGTATTGACCTGTCCCCAGGTGTTTTTGACCTGTCCCTGTTGATATTGACCTGAGCCTGTTGTTATTGAACTATCCCCTGTTGTTATTGACCTCTCTCCGTTGTTATTGACCTGTCCCCCCCTCTTGTTATTGACCTGTTCTCCGTTGTTAATGAATTGTCCACAGTTGCTATTGACCTGTCCCCCCTTGTTATTGACCTGTCCCCCCTGGTTATTGACCTGTCCCCTGTTGTTATTGACCTGTCCCCCGTTGTTATTGACCTGTCCCTGTTGTTATTGACCTGTCCCCTGTTGTTATTAAGCTGTCCCCTGCTGTTACTGACCTGTCCCCTGTAGTTATTGACCTGTCCCCCGTTATTATTGACCTGTCCCCCAATGTTACTGACCTGTCCCCTGTTGTTATTGACCTGTCCCCGGTTGTTATTGACCTGACCCCTGTTGTTATTGACTCGTCCCCATTGTTATTGACCTGTACCCATTGTTATTGACCTGCCCCTCCCTTGTTATTGGCCTGTTCCCCATTGTTATTGAATTGTCCCCAGTTGTTTTTGACCTGTTCCCCGTTGTTATTGACCTGTCCTTGTTGTTATTGACCTGTCCCCCGTTGTTATAGACCTGTCCCCGTTGTTACTGACCTGTCCCCCGTTATTATTGACCTGTCCCTGTTGTTATTGACCTGTCCCTGTTGTTATTGACCTGTCCCCCGTTGTTAGTGACCAGTCCCCCGTTGTTACTGACCTGCCCTTGTTGTTATTGACCTGCCCCCCGTTGTTATTGACCTGTCCCCCGTTCTTACTGACCTGTCCCTGTTGTTATTGACATGTCACCCGTTGTTACTGACCTTTTCCCCGTTGTTATTGACCTGTCCCAGGTTGTTATTGACTGACCCCATTGTTATTAACATGTCTCCATTGTTATTGACCTGTCCCCCATTGTTATTGGCCTGTCCCCAGTTGTTATTGACCTTTCCCCGTTGTTATTGACGTCTTCACTGCTGTTATCGACCTGTCCGCCTTTATTATTGACCTGTCCCCCGCTGTTACTGACCTTTTCCCCGTTGTTATTGACCTCTCCCCTGTTGTTATCGACCTGTCCCCCTTTATTATTGACCTGTCCCCCGCTGTTACTGACCTTTACCCCGTTGTTATTGACCTGTCCCAGGTTGTTATTGACCTGTCCCCCATTGTTATTAACATGTCCCCATTGTTATTGACCTGTCTCCCATTGATATTGACCTGTGCTCGTTGTTATTGACCTGTCCCCCATTGTTATTGATCTGACCCCGTTGTTATTGACCTGTCCCTCATTGTTATTCACCTGTCTCTGTTGATATTGACCTGTCCCTTTTGTTATTGACCTGTCCCCTGTTGTTACTGACCTGTCCCCCATTGTTATTGATCTGACCCCGTTGTTATCGACCTGTCCCCCTTTATTATTGACCTGTCCCCCGCTGTTACTGATCTTTACCCCGTTGTTATTGACCTGTCCCAGGTTGTTATTGACCTGTCCCCCATTGTTATTAACATGTCCCCATTGTTATTGACCTGTCCCCAGTTGTTATAGAGCTGTCCCCTGCTGTTACTGACCTGTCCCCTGTAGTTTTTGACCTGTCCCCGGTTGTTATTGACCTGACCCCTGTTGTTATTGACTCGTCCACATTGTTATTGACCTGTAACCATTGTTATTGACCTGCCCCTCCCTTGTTATTGACCTGTTCCCCATTGTTATTGAATTGTCCCCAGTTGTTTTTGACCTGTTCCCCGTTGTTATTGATCTGTGCTTGTTGTTATTGACCTGTCCCCCGTTGTTATAGACCTGTCCCCGTTGTTACTGAACTGTCCCCCGTTATTATTGACCTGTCCCTGTTGTTATTGACCTGTCCCTGTTGTTATTGACCTGTCCCCCGTTGTTACTGAACATTCCCCCGTTGTTACTGACCTGCCCTTGTTGTTATTGACCTGCCCCCCGTTGTTATTGACCTGTCCCCCGTTCTTACTGACCTGTCCCTGTTGTTATTGACATGTCACCCGTTGTTACTGACCTTTTCCCCGTTGTTATTGACCTGTCCCAGGTTGTTATTGACTGACCCCATTGTTATTAACATGTCTCCATTGTTATTGTGATGTACCCCATTGTTATTGACCCGTCCCCAGTTGTTATTGACCTGTCCCCGTTGTTTTTGACCTCTCCCCTGTTGTTATCGATCTGTCCCCCTTTATTATTGACCTGTCAACGGCTGTAACTGACTTTTTCCCCGTTGTTATTGACCTGTCTCAGGTTGTTATTGACTGTCCCCCATTGTTATTAACATGTCTCCATTGTTATTGACATGTCCCCCATTGTTATTGACCTGTCCCCAGTTGTTATTGACCTTTCCCCCGTTGTTATTGACCTTTACCCGTTGTTATTGACTTAGCCTTTTGTTATTGACCTGTCCCCCGTTATTATTGACCTGTCCCCCGTTGTTATTGACCTGTCCCCTGTTGTTATTGACATTTTCACTGTTGGTATTGACATGAGCCCTTTGTTATTGACCTATCCCCTGTTGTAATTTACCTGCGCCCGTTGTTATTGACCTGTCCCCTATTGTTATTGTCCTGTCCCATCCGTTGTTATTGACCTGTCCCCGTTGTTACTGACCTGTCCCACCCGTCGTTATTGACCTGTCCCTGTTGCTATTGACCTGTCCCCCGTCGTTTTTGACCGTGCCCCGTTATTATTGACTTTTTGTCCCTCTTGTATTGACCTGTCCCCAGTTGTTTTTGACCTGTCCCTGTTGATATTGACCTGAGCCTGTTGTTATTGAACTATCCCCTGTTGTTATTGACCTCTCCCCGTTGTTATTGACCTGTCCCCCCTCTTGTTATTGACCTGTTCTCCGTTGTTAATGAATTGTCCCCAGTTGCTATTGACTGTCCCTGTTGTTATTGACCTGTCCCCCCTGGTTATTGACCTGTCCCCTGTTGTTATTGACCTGTCCCCCGTTGTTATTGACCTGTCCCTGTTGTTATTGACCTGTCCCCTGTTGTTATTAAGCTGTCCCCTGCTGTTACTGACCTGTCCCCTGTAGTTATTGACCTGTCCCCCATTGTTATTGACCTGTCCGGGTTGTTATTGACCTGTCCCTCATTGTTATTCACTTGTCCCCGTTGTTATTGACCTGTCCCCGTTGTTATTGACCTCTCCCCTGTTGTTATCGACCTGTCCCCCTTTATTATTGACCTGTCCCCCGCTGTTACTGACCTTTACCCCGTTGTTATTGACCTGTCCCAGGTTGTTATTGACCTGTCCCCCATTGTTATTAACATGTCCC